>NC_053170.1:4464745-4557245 GCF_016835505.1 Polypterus senegalus | reverse complement strand
CTTTTTCTGGTTTCTTTGCGCCACCACCACCTACTCAAAGCATCCTGATGCTCCAACATTGATGGACTGAAAGCCAGAAGTCTACGTGACCATCATCATCATCAAGTCCTTCCGTGAGAACCCTAAATCCAAAGAGGACTGTTTCATTTATGTTGGGTAGAATGTCCAGAGGGGACTGGGGGGTCTCATGGTCTGGAATCCCTACAGATTTTATTTTTTTCTCCAGCCGTCTGGAGTTTTTATTTGTTTTTTCTGTCCCCCCTGGCACATCGGACCTTACTTATTCTACGTTAATTAATGTTGACTTATTTAAATTTTTTTATTGTGTCTTTTATTTTTCTATTCTTCATTATGTAAAGCACTTTAAGTTACTGTTTGTATGAAAATGTGCTATAGAAATAAATGTTGTTGTTGTTGATGTTTTCTGCGCAGAGCAATCACGCATTTGAATTAATAACGCAATTATAAATTATAAATTAGTTGTCTATCTTCCTAGAAATTATTATCGGTGTAAAGTTTCTATTTATTTCTGTCATTGTCTCATACATTTCAACTGCTGTGTCTGATGCAGAAGGACAGTCTGGACCTTACAATTTGACTTTTTTCATACATGAGTGATATTTTTCTGAACCCTGCTGCTTACACACAAATTGTACTGAGCCTTGTGTCCAATAATTCAGCCCCCAAAAATGTGCCGCCCGGGGAGGACCGCCCCCTCTGCCCCCCCAGCTACGCCACTGTAAGATCTGTATGTATGGTGTTCACGTCAATACCTCGACTCAATACAAGTTAGAACCATGCAATGGGACTCTGCCCCTGTAGTTAGAACATAACGTGTTTCAAACGTGGACGCAGTATTGCATGATTGGCTAAGAATGTTCGAATGCTTCAGTGATGCCGCTGGACGGCCGAGTATAGAAAGTCAGTGTTGGTTTGAGCAGATAACAGTAAGTTCGGTTGGTTTTTGGAACGTTGGTTTGGTGGGGCGTACTTTCCAGCACTAACATCGTTGACTGACTTAAACCCTTCGACAGCTTCGGAACCGTAAGTAATTTTGAACGTATCGCCATTTGCTTGGTACGTCGAAATCTATCTTTGGGCAGTTCGGTTTTGGCATCCATCCTTCTGACATCTATTGGTAAACTGAGTAATGACGGCTGGGTATTAACAGCGGTCATTGTGTCCATTTTAGCCGATCTCAGATCTAAAATGACCGCACCAACATAATTATTACTCCGATTCTGATTAGAGTCGTAAAATACGGTTTGTTTTGGAAATTTGTTTGCTGGAAAAAATCAAATGAGGAGCGCCGAAGAGCTGAGTTCACGTCTCGCGACCCCGGTTAAACAGGAAGCTCTTCATTACATCGGCCGAAAAGGTCTATTTAGAGCACAAATCACTGCCATGAAAACAAAATCATTTCAAGGACCTAAAAAAACAAATAATTCTTTGCAGAGAAAGTATGGATTTCACAAACGTAGAATTTGTAGCCTGATTCGATCGGACTCCCAGTCGCTAGTACTTAAATAAAAGTCTCATTCCGTTACGTTCTTTTATCGTTCAAGTTCAGCTCTTGCCCTTCTGTGGAAGTTGTGTCCGTGACAACAATCAGGTCTTACTGGGGACACAACAGAAGAGGACATCAGCCAGTTTGGTGAACGTTGTGTTTGTTCGCGTCACGCTGCTTGTAGTGCACACCGCTGGTCACCTCCGTAACTAAAGTTATTCTCTCATACCAGGCACTTCTATGTTAGGCCCGCTCGCCACCAGGGATGTCTTAACAAAGCAGTGCACTGGGGTCGCTAAGCCAGCCAGTCACAATATACACAGATTAGCCCAACTGCCCAGCGTGCCAATGCATTAAGACTGCCCTGCTCACCACAGTGCCCACCAGCTTAGAAGCCGAGAACATCAAAGTGACGAGACGGCCGATCAGATTCCTGATCTGAAGATGACTGACAATCTCTGGAAGGTAACTGGCGACAAAGAAACCTGCCACCGTTAACAAATTGTGGAGAAGAAGGCGGAAGGCGAGTGGAACGAATCCAAGCCAGAGTCGTGTGAGACGTCGGGCACGTCCTGCGGGGCGTCGATGTGCCAAAGTCAATGAGAGCAAAGGCCGCCAGGCTTCTGACTCCATTTTGGAAAGCCATAATCGTCAAAAAGCACCAATAAAAAATTCATGTGCGGGCTCCTTGTGCAATCCACGTGTGACGGTTCACTCGGTCGTTTTCCAAATGTAATTTTTTTTTGTTGAATGACATTTTTTTTTTCTTGGCCTCAGTTATTTTTTTCAACATTCAAGTAGAACGGTAATCAGCTACTCTGACAGTGACAGTCACCAATATTTATTTATTTATGTATTTATTTTTTTATTAATTTTATTACAATCCACACAAAGCAATCAAATTTTTACAAAGAAGTTAAGAACAGATCGATCCCCACCCCTGAGAGGGAGAGCAAGCCAAACGCGTTAAATTTAAGGCTTGTAAACATACCTAAATTAATAAATTCTCTGTGCTTTATGAGCTTATTTTAAAAATATTACTGATGAGATCCTGCCATGTTTTGAAGAACGTCTGCACAGATCCTCTAACTGAGTATTTGATTTTTTCCAATTTTAAATAATATAACACATCAGTTTCCCACTGACTTAAAGAGGAGAGTTTGGGTTCTTCCAGTTTATCAGAATAAGTCTGCGTGCCAACAGTGTAGTGAATGCAATCACAATTTGTTTGTCTTTCTCCACTTTAAGCCCTCTGGAAGAACCCCAAACACAGCTGTTAATGGGTTAGGAGGGATTGTGAGTCCAAGGCTGTCTGAGAGGTAATTAAAATTTTTGTCCAGAATAATGTTAATTTGGTGCAGGCCCAGAACATGTGACCCAGTGAGGCTGGGGCTTGGTTGCAACGTTCGCAGGTTGGATCATGCCCTGGAAACATTTTGAGAGTTTTAGTGAGACAGATGTGCTCGATATATAATTTTGAGTTGTATAATTGTATGCTTTGCATATGGAGCTCGAGTGAATTCTCTGCATTGCTACTTTCCACTCCTTTTCTGATATATTAATTGAGAGGTCATTTTCCCAGTGTCCTCTTGGATCTTTGAAAGGAAGGGATTGTAAAATGATTTTATATATTGTAGAGATGGAGTCTAACTCCTTGAGATTGAGCAATATTTTTTCCAGCGTGGATGAGGGTGCAAGATGAGGAAAATCTGGAAGGTTCTGTTTAACAAAGTTCCTGATTTGAAGATAGTGAAAGAAATGTGTAGCTGGAATGTTAAATTTGGAATGTAATTGTTCATAGGATGCAAAGACGTTGTCTATATAAAGATCTCTAAGCAAGTTAATTCCAAATTTTTCCAGATATTAAAACTGCATATGTTTGTGAGGGTTGAAAGAGGTGGTTCTCTTGCAGGGTGCCACAGAAAGAAGCTTCTCCGTCTTAAAATGCTTTCTACATTGGTTCCAGATTCTAAGTGAGTGGAGCACAATTGGGTTATTAGTGTATTGCCGATAGCGTGTGTTTATTGGAGCACAGAGCAGGGAATACAAAGAAGTACTGCAGGATTTTACTTCTATTGCGGTCCAAGCCTGTGTATGTTCTTCTATTTGTGTCCAGGTTCTTATCGCCTGTATATTTGCCCAGTAATAAAACTGGAAGTTAGGTAGAGCCATGCCGCCTTCTGCCTTTTGTCTTTGTAGGGTCGCTCTTTTGATGCGTGGATGTTTAGAATTCCAAATAAATGAGGTTATTGTTGAATCTAATTGCTTAAAGAACGATTTATTAATGTATATTGGTATGTTTTGAAATAAAAAGGAGCTTATGAAGAATATTCATCTTAACAGTGTTAATTCTTCCAGCTAGTGTGAGATGAAGGGTTGACCATCTATGCAAGTCTTGTTTAATTTTTTCCATACAGACGACGAAATTTTGTTGATAAAGAGCTTTATGTTTACTTGTGATGTTTACCCCGAGGTATTTAAACTGTTCTGCAAAGATAAACGGTAGGGTGTCTAATCTAATATTATATGCTTGAGAATTCACCGGAAAGAGTACACTTTTATTCAGATTAATTCTGAGACCAGAGAGCTTTTGAAATTCTGTGAGTGCTGCTAAGACTGCAGGCACAGAATTTTCTGGGTCCGATATATACAGTACCATGTCATCTGCATATAATGAGATTTTCTGTTCCAGTCCTTCTCTGCTAATCCCCTTTATCTGATCAGTATTTCGACAATGTATTGCCAGTGGTTCAATGGCAATTGCAAACAGCAGTGGTGACAAAGGGCATCCTTGTCTTGTGCCACGTTCTAGTTTAAAGTAGTCTGAGCAAATGTTATTGATGCAAACTGAAGCTTCTGGGTTAGTATACAGTAATTTAATCCATGCACAAATGTTCGGGCCAAACCCAAACTTCTCCAAAATAGTAAAAAGGTATTTCCATTCAATCATGTCGAATGCTTTTTCTGCATCCAATGATAATTATATTTCTGGGGTGTTTGATTTAGTTGGTGAGTATATTACATTAAACAGGCGTCGAAGATTTGAAGATAAGTGTCGGCCCCTAATAAATCCAGTTTGGTCTTGTGATATTACCGAGGGGAGCACTTTCTCCATCCTTCTGGCTATGATTTTAGACAGTCACCAATATTTAAATGAAACAATTTTCCAGAAATTGTTCTCTGCTTTTAATCTCTAGTGTGTACCTGGGCAGCACATTGGCTTATTGCAGGTCTGGGCTCGAACTTTTTTATTTTATTTGTTCATGAAAATGACCACTTTAAACGGGCTCCATGGCTCTCTGACTGGCTTCAAGCCATTTTATTATATTTGCTCTTTTACTGGGTTGTGTTTTGTCCTGTAAATGATATAAAAATAAATTGATGGATGGATTGACCACTCTAAGATGCGGATCCCCCTAAAAGGCGCTATATAATGGGAGATCGGCAGGCTTGGGTCCTGCTGGGCCTCGGCGGCTGCAGGGAGAGGCTCCAGTCCTCCTGCTTGTTTTCCTGTAAGGCGCTTTACTGGAAAAAATAAACTTTTAGCGACACAACTGTCTGCTATTTTTTGAAAACTTCCACTTCAAAATATTGGAGGGGTGAAGAAAATAGGGGTGATTTTTTAACGATGAAGAACGCCATTAATATGACGTTTACGGGGTTCCGAAAATTCCGGGGCTCGTTTTAACAGAAGGTTTCTGGCTGATGTTAGTATCTTTTGTTATTATTATTGTTGTCATCGTCGTCGTCTTCCCTTCTACCATTGCGTTCATCTTTGTATCAATCGGATTGCAAGAACAAGAAGCACAAACTGCACGCCGATGCCGCTCAATATTTTGCCCACGATGACCAAATCGTCGGCATTGCCTAAAATTCTCCACAATGATTATCAGCAAAGTCCTGCTAAAGTTCAACGCTACCGTTTCCCTCCCTGGCCACGCCCATAGACCCTAACTGACAGTGGCGTCGGCCTATCAGCGACCGCAAACCTCCCGCTCGACCATTCACAAGGGCCGGAAGGCGGGCCGAGGCAGTTCAAGACTGGTTGAACTGTGCAGGTAAGTGCGAGTCCGTGCAGCAGACGCCGAGGTTATTCTCTAGGAAAAAAAAACACCGTATTGAGCGGCGCAAGAAGGTGCGAGGAGACCAGGTAGGCGGTGAGCGTGAAGTGGTCCACCTCGGGCCGGTCGGCCTGTTCTGCAGTTAGACGCCGCCACGACACGCGTTTTCGGGAGGGAGCTGGTGCAGAATTTGCATGGCGCTGTAAAGTGTGCACTTTGTTTTGCTGCAGATCAACAGGCCACATAGTGATATTCACTTAAGGGGGTGTGGGGGGCGTGCCGGCGGCTGAGGGGTCGCACAAGAGACCCGAGGGGGTGAACTAGAGGGGACGGGTAGTCGGGTGACCAGCACAGTGCCAGATTCATGAATTTGTTGGCATGACAGCCCCTAGGTTGCCCAAAGAAGAGCCCGGCAGGGTGGGCGAGAAAAGCGGGATGCCATTCTGGTGACCCCCACGGCCTGAACGAGAGTGGGCAGGAAACTTTAGCGAAACAAAAATATTAATAAAAAGGTGTTAAAGAAAAAAGAGTCTAAATGGTAAAGTAGGAAAAAAAAAAAAAAGAAAAAGTCGGGAGGGACTCGCAGGACGGAGGGACACTGCTGAAGAGTTCAATTGACTTGAATGTCGCGAAAACCCGGCGGGGTTTGTTTTAGATTTACCCATCGAGGCCTCAGATCTCCGTAAAAAAATGAAATTAATAAGACTGAAAAAAAAAAAGAGGGCCCGTGGTGCTGAACGGCAACCGGAGGGGACCGCCGTTAAAGCAGCGCCCGTAAGAGGAGCCCACCCTCCAGGCCCCGGTGTGCAGGCATCGCCTGGACAAGTCGCTATATAAAGTGCGACGTCAACGGCCGGCATCTTGTTTGCTGCATTGGAAACAATCACGAGACAAGTGTGTCTTAATCGAGATTCTCCAAACGCTGACAACTTAAAAGACTTCTTGTTTTTAATAATCGAGGGCAGTGAGTGAAGGAGCCGACGACGGGCCATCATATTAATTCGCGATACTTTGAACCCACAGCCGCCTGTCCTGTTCGCGAAAATAAACGGATGCCAGTATTTATCCTTAACAAACTTCGTTTGGCATCAGCAGTTTTCTCCCGACACTTCTCAGTAGTCATAATACGTGCAGTATACCCCACAGGCAGGGCTCTTTCTGGCATTTCACTGGGCTTATTTTGGGGTCCCCAATCCCCTGTCCGCCCCCAATGGCCAGAGCGCGGGTGCAAGACAAGGATGTTTTTAAAAGGCTTGGACGTACGGTGACCACACGTCCCATTTTTACCATGGACAGTCCCGTTTTTAGACGTTGTGTCCAGGGTAATAATAGCCCTCTAACAAAGTGTTCAGTTTTTAGGAGGTAAGATAATTTTAATAAAGCAATATTGTATGCAGAATCAGCTGCCAGGAGACCCCCTCCTCGCGCTTTGAGTAATTAAATGTCTAACGACATACACAAAGCTTCAAGAGCAACACAGCCCCCTCGGCCCTTCATGTTCAATTCATTTTTTTTTTTTGCTCGTGTAGTGTCACGTACCAAATTCTTCGCACAAAACTCCAAGGGGGGCCTAAAAGCCCACCCCCTTTTTGATTTCATGTATGCGTGACATCACATCACAAAACCCTGAGGGGGGGATGTTTGTTGACCCAGAGTTGATGATCACTTAATACGATTTATTTATATAGCGCCTTTCCCATGTTCAAGGTTTAATACTCGTGTCCCATGTTGGGACTTTGAAAATCTGCTCAACCTGGTTACACGCATCCATACTGGCAGTTTAGATTCACACGTATTCTCAAATATTTGCTCTAATTTCAAGCAAGCCGGGCAGCTTTTATTTGGCTTTTTCAGTCGTGCGTTAAGGTGTGAAAACCGAAGCTTTGAAACGTTGAGTTACCCATTTGCCACTTTGCAAAACTTTAGATAAAAGAATAAATAAAATGCCATTTGAACAGATGGCACATCACAAACCCTTGTAGTAAATAAATGCATTGCACTTTTCATTCCGACAGATGGCACATCACAAATCTTTGCAGTAATTTAAATGCATTGCACTTTTCATTCCAACAGATGGCACATCACACATCTTTGTAGTAATTTAAATGCATTGCACTTTCTATTCCAACAGATGGCACATCACAAACATTTGTAGTAATTTAAATGCATTGCACTTTTCATTCCGACAGATGGCACATCACAAATCTTTGTAGTAATTTAAATGCATTGCACTTTTCATTCCGACAGATGGCACATCACAAATCTTTGCAGTAATTTAAATGCATTGCACTTTCTATTCCAACAGATGGCACATCACAAACATTTGTAGTATTTTAAATGCAACTGTTAAATGCTATTCGGTTTAGTATTCATAAAAGCAGTGTTAATGTTTGTGATGCGCCATCTGTTGGAATGAGAGAGATAAAGCAACAGACGGCGCACAGACACTTTGGTGAAGGCAGTGTGGTGTAATCAGTCGAGCTCAATGTAGCTGCTGTGCACCTTTCCTTCACTATGCTGTGTGCATCTCGATGAAGAGGCTTTGTAAAGTAACTACACAGATTGCAATGGTTGGGGGTTTGATGTCACATTTTATTTATATTGCATTTTTCTTGTGCTAATGGCGCTTCACAGGGTCTCGGAAAGAAGCAGCAGGTATATGTAACACTGGAGGAAAATGTTTCCTGAATAGAACACTAAAACAGATAAATACAGGATGTACAAAATCATCAAATCGAATCTTCTTCTTCTTTTAAATGACAATCAATCAGAGTAAAATACTAAATTCAATACTAAAAGAAAAGTCTGAATTAATGACAGACTTTGTGATAAAACACACACACAAGAAACAGCAGGCAGAATGTCAGGTGAAGTTTTAAAAACAAAAAGAATGAATGGAGTCGGCTGATCTCATTCATGTCGGGAGGTCATTCCAGAGTCAGGGCGCTATATAGAGCTGAAGGCCCCGCTGTCACCCACAGGGTGGGGTGGCACAACAAGATGGCCAGAATCAGAGGACCTCAGAGAGCGACCAGGAGCCGAGTGATGGAGAAGGTCACCGATATGTCGCCATTTAAAGCTTTGCCAGTTCCTAATAGAATTTGATGTTCAGTCCTGTAAGACGCGGGGAGTCAGTGGAGCGAAGCAGGATGGCCGTGATGTGCTCGCTGCTCGCTGCTGCTGCGCCGTGTTAGGACCCTCGGAGCAGAGTTTTGAATCGAGTGGAGCCGCGATGGAAGATTAGAAGGGACACCGGCCACTAAACAGCATTCGGTTACAAAATACCACAGGTTTTTGCTTTCTTAAATTCATATCATATAATATATATATAAAAAAATACAAGCGTGGCCGCTTTTTAAATGTTGATTGATGAAAAGCACCCACACTTTAATTTTACGAGTGATGTACGAGAGACTTGTTTTTGACTTTTTAGTACACTTTATATAAGCGTGTTTTTTAAAAAGTATTTTTTATATATATATATATATATTCTTTTCAATTTTTTAATCTTGGGTTTGTTTTAGTATAATTTTGTAATCAATATTTTAAGACTTCCTTTGACGTTTATATGCACACATCTTCATACTAGCGCCATCTACTGATGAAATCTTGAACTATTCTTTATATGAAAATCAGTCAGTCATTGTCCAACCCGTTATATCCTAACGCAGGGTCACGGGGGTCTGCTGGAGCCAATCGACAGCCAGCACAGGGCGCAAGGTAGGAACAAACCCCGGGCAGGGTGCCAGCCCACCGCAGGGCACAAACACATTAGGGACAAGTTAGGATCGCCAATCCACCTCACCTGCATGTCTTTGGACTGTGGGAGGAAACCCACGCAGACACGGGGAGAACATGCAAACTCCACACAGGGAGGACCCTGGAAGTGAACCTCTAAGGGTCTCCTAACTGCCAGGCAGCAGTGCCCACTCATATGAAAATTTTATTTCTTAATTAACATGGATTAATTGTTCAATTAGAGAAACTGATTATTGATTCATGCATTGTCATCAGAAGTAAGTAAGTTTGCACAATTTCAAGTCATTTGGACAATAGGAAGTGGGTTAAATATCGATTACGAGATCTGTACCAGACAGCAAACAGGTGAAGTTAAAATAAGCCTGATAATAATTAATAATAATAAATGAGGGGTGTCGAACTCCGGTCCTGGAGGGCCGCAGTGGCTGCAGGTTTTCATCCTAACCCTTTCCTTAATCGGTGACCTGTTTTTGCTGCTAATTAACTTTTTTTCCTTTCATTTTAATGGACTTGCTTTGTTTTTTAGACTAGGGGGCTCCTGCTCGTTTCGCTCGCCCACCCCCGGGTTTGGTTAACCAGATATACAATTTTTAAGAGATTATTATTTTCATGGGAATTGTTACATACGCATTATTTTCACTTTTACTTTAAAACTTTAGTAAAAACAATGTTTGGAACTAACTTTTCATCAAGATCGCATTGAATTTTGGTTCCGTGTTTGGACTTTCATCGCGACAACGTAACGTATGACCGCCCGTGAGTGAATTTCGTTTCTTCCTCGCTAATAAATAAAACGACTTTCTCGAATGTTTGTCCCCGCTCTTTCTTCTTCGCTCAGTCGTTGACGTGTCATCTAGAACGTATAGGATTATTGTCCTGGTAAAATTTAGAAGAGCTGAGAGCGCAGGAAGTGTGTCTGACAAAAGCATTCACACGACTGAGAGGTTAGGGGACGCTGGTCTTGTTTGAAAATAGTTGTAAGTACGGCGTGACTTGAAAGGATCTCCCGTTAAAAGTCTCCGTCTCACAGGACTTCATACACAAGTCAGACGATCTACAAGTCTCTGACTTAAAGTTTAAATCCGAACAATATATTCAATCTCTTTTCGCTTTTCAGTTGTTTCACAGAGTAATCATTTCCGTTTGTTTGCGCTACTGCAAACTTTACTATCATTTTTTTGAGACTTTTCATACTTCCATTATCTCTAACCTTCCCTGCTTGTGTATCACGCCAACGTTTTTTAATTCCTTACGACATTTTACTTTGTCATCTACTCTTTGTCCTTTATTTCCGGCCCTGGGTGTGGACTCGTCTCGCGGGACGTATAAGTGTCTCTGAGAAAATCACGTCTCATCTCCTTCAAAGATTTATTTTTTTATAATAGAGAGATTTGATCCCCTGAATTTCTTTGTGTCTTTCCTTAAATGGCACCCAAACAGAAATGAAATGTGAACTGAGTGAGCCAACAGACGACCACCTAAGTCAGGGCCTCAAACTCCAACCACTTTCACTCCAATCAGTTTCTTAATGAGGCGCCGATTCTTCTTGTTAATTAAAGTCGTTTTTTGTCGCTGCTCTCATTGTGCCATTGCAGACACGTCCGACGTTGTGGATTTCTCTTTTCTAAGAGCTCTGGGGACCTGAGCAGATCGACATTCCTAAGACCCTCAACTTTCTTTATTTTCAGATGTGGTATGATGGAAACAGTTTGCTGGTCGTGTTTTGGCTCAGTTTATTTCTCATTATTGTTTGGCCGCTAATTAACTCTTTTACTCGACTTTTGTCGACACGAGGGGTTGAGAGTGGATGTCAGGGGCACAGGGTAAAAGAACGCTGTAAATGTTGATAAAAGTCACCGTTACGCCACGGGGCAGACCCCCTCTTTGCTCCTCGGAGGAGGACTGTTAGACTTGTTGACTTGACATCGAAAGCCTGCGTGGGTGCAAGTGGCATGGACTTCTAGAATGGCATCGACATCGGGCGAGAATGTGAAGCAGATGCACCAAGCAAAATACTCTATGCCTGTTATTTATTTTTTGTATACGATTGCTGAATCAGACTCTGACTTATTGGACTCCGATTTTGACACAAGATAGATAGATAGATAGATATGAAAGGCACTATATAATAGATAGATAGATAGATAGATAGATACTTTATTAATCCTAAGGGGAAATCGTATACTCCAGCAGCAGCATACTGATAAAGAACAATATTAAATTAAAGAGTGATAACAATGCAGGTGTAACAGACAATAACTTTGTGTAATGTTAACGTTTAACCCCCGAGTCGCATAGTGTGGGGTCTCCTCAGTCTGTCAGTGGAGCAGGATGGTGACAGCAGTCTGTCGCTGAAGCTGCTCCTCTGTCTGGAGATGATCCTGTTCAGTGGATTCTCCATGATTGGCAGTCGTCTGCTCAGTGCCCGTTGCTCTGCCACGGATGTCAAGCTGTCCAGCTCTGTGCCTACAATAGAGCCTGCCTTCCTCACCAGTTTGTCCCTCTTCTTTATGCTGCCTCCCCAGCACACCACCGCGTAGAAGAGGGCGCTCGCCACAACCGTCTGGTAGAACATCTGCAGCATCTTATTGCAGATGTTGAAGGACGCCAGCCTTCTAATGAAGTATAGTCGGCTCTGTCCTCTCTTACACAGATCATCAGTATTGGCAGTCCAGTCCAGTTTATCATCCAGTTGCACTCCCAGGTATTTAAAGGTCTGCACCCTCTGCACAGTCACCTCTGATGATCACGGGGTCCATGAGGGGCCTGGGCCTCCTAAAATCCACCACCAGCTCCTTGGTTTTGCTGGTGTTCAGGTGATGGTGGTTTGAGTCACACCATTGTGCAAGTGATCTGGAGATCGAAAACAAAGGACAGGCGCCTGCATCAGCTGATCGGTCCCCCGCTGATCATTGTGCTGGACGCGCCTACGAAAACGTTCACCCTGGGAGGACTACACAGACATCGATCGGCAGGAGACAAGCTGGCATCCGGACCTCGCCAAATGAGGCGGCCTGCTGGTGGACACTACCAGCCACTCGACTACTTCAAGATGTTTTTTTCCCCAGAAAGTGCCTTTCAGCTTCTGAGTGATGAGACAAATGGGTTTGGAATAAGTGTGTGGATTTACATACTGTAGGGGCTCCCTGAACATAAAACAGAGTGACATTTGCCAGAAATAAGGTTTTAATCTTCTTATATAATACGCTACCCTGGCAGTCCGTTTGTCTGTCCAGGATTTAAAATCACCTGTCGCTCGCAAACTGTTTAAATTATTGACCTGAAATTTGGTACTCATATACTACGAGACGTCTACTCTCCGCTTTCGGGGTGATGATTGAACTCCAAGGTTACTCCTCTTTTTATTTTTATTTTATTGTGGAATCAAATCACGGCAGCGGTCAGGCGGCTGAGTGGCACATGAATATGGCCGCTGTTCTCATCCTTACCACCTTTGCCGTCACTTCCCCTGCCTCTTCATATCTTAAATCATTCTTGAGACGGAGTGAAGACTTCAGTGCCAGCTTAAGTGAAAACGTACCAAGTAATTGCGACACAAACACTGACTTTATCAGTTTTAACGTGAAATGAAGAGAAGCAGCAGGCTGCTAGGGTTGGGAAACGAAGAGCGGCTCAGGAAGCAGCAAGCGCGTCAACCTCTGAGTGTGGCTGACTTAGTTTATTATGTTTTATTTTTGTGAACTTTCTCAAAACTGTGTTTTTTTTTTTTTTTTAATACTGAAATACTTCTGTTTTTTATTTTGTGAATTTTGTTTAATATGAATGCAGTCAGTGTATCTTTTGTATAATAGTTCCTGTTTGCCTGTTGTAGTGGGGGGGGCTTTAATTAATGAAACACCCACAGGACGCACATGTAACGTAACAGCAGACTCCCGGCAAAAGCTGGATGAGCATAGACGTACATAGATAGACGCCGCACTCGCTGTGCTGCCCAGTCGACTCGATACGTCAGCGTGTCCGCCACATTGCGAAAGTGCCATTTAAACTAATAGAGGCAGACGTGGAAACCGGGTTTCCTGATGAAAAAGCAATAACGTTTAAAACAGCATCGTTTATATACAACAGATTTTGTCAAATCGTTTAAATGCAATTATTTATATCCATTTATATAATGGAAATTATTAAATAATAATAATAATAATTATAATAATAATATTATTATTAAATAATTCCTCCCATATAAGTAACATTTCTCAGACTGCCTTCTTGTATCTCTGAAACATTTCTAGACTTCCTCCTGTTCTTACGTAACACAGTACTGAAGTATCGGTCAATGCCCGAGTCACCTCACATGTAAATTACTGTAATGCTATTCTAGCTGGCATCCCACTAAAACGTATCCATCGGTTACAACTTCTTCCAAATTCTGCTGCCAGGATGATAACCTGCTGTTGTAAATCCACTGAACACGTCACACCGACTCTCTCTCACGTCACTGGCTCCCAGTTCACTACTGAACACGACACACAATCCCGCTCTGAACATTTAAAGCTCTCCACACCTCGCTGATCTCCTCCAGACTGGCACTCCTCTCGCTCACTCAGATCCTGTCATGTGAGAGGATTCAGTCTGTCAATGTGGTGCGGCCTTAGTTTGTGAAGACAGAGACGACTAAAGACATGAATACAAAATGGTGGCTGTCAATTTCAAACGGTGTTTCCTCGATGTCTGAACCAATCTCAGCCCGAACAGACTGACTGATCCAAGATCCACTGACAGCTTGTCCTCATGTCGACTGTCAGATAACACGCTCAGCTACTGTGACCACCTTGACTGCTGCTTTTCAATGTGAGCGAGTGGTAGCTTTGATCATATGATGCCAGTCCAGCGTCTGTTACCAGACTGGCACGGCACACGTCACAGGACAGCTTTCTCCAAATCCCATCTAAGGACTACCTGACCTCCCACGGCTTCCTGAGGTGGATTTCTTTGGGAAACCTTCAGAGTTTAAGAAATGCTAACAGCTAACAACATCTACACAGTCAGTGACTAAATACGTTGAGCCAAAACGCTGTTTGGAGGCTCACTTGAGCACATAAATGCACAGCTTTGCTAGCTTAGCCTGGCGTAGCTAAAGTTAAGATTATAAAATTGGATTTTCTAATAGCCAGATATAACAACAACAACTGTTCTGCCTTACCTATGAAATGTAATCCCCCGGGATTTGGTTTGGAGCGTAAAGCGGTTTCTACAATCCCAAGCAGCGCATTATCCATTACTTCCCTCCACAGGAGTGCCACTCACAATATGGCGGCGACGTTAACGTACGATGCTGCTGGTCATGTGGCGTCTAGTAATTCTATGTCTATGTGGATGACGCTGTTGCAGGAGACGGAGAGCCTCTGTCTGTCGCTGCGTGTGTTGACTGTCCCCCTTACTGCTTGTGTTTTAGTTGGATGACGTTGTTGCAGAATAAACGGCAGAATCTGGATATTGGTGTGTCCTTCTTCTTCCAAATCATCAGCAATCATTTTAAAGCCCCTGCATGAGCAAACGAATGGTAAACGTACAGAGAAAGAGGAGGAAAACTATAAGTCAAGTGTAGTGTGCTATTGAATAATGAGTGAGACTGGTGCTGGGCGATATGACGATGTATATCGTGGGGACGATAGAAAAGTGTCTATCGTCCTATTTCTCTTCTAGCATTTCTATCGTTTCTAACCTAATTTTATCAATTACTAAAGAAAATATTGCATTAAATAGGCTATGACAAATGAATGATGATGTCTTGTCGCTATGCAATGCATACTCTACCCTTTACATAAGTGATAATCAAGAATAAAAATGAACTTTTTCGCAAAGAAGCTCCATCTTGTGGTTTTGTGACAGTTCAGTTAAATGTCACTTCAAATAAAGTTGCAAAAAAAAGTACGCAATGATATTTTTGTCAAACTTTTCAGAGAATAACTAGAAACGTACTTTATTGTGGGTGGTATATCGTGATATATATCGTTATTGTGATATAAAATAATCCATATCGTGATATATGATTTTTCCATATCACCCAGCACTAAGTGAGACCACTGCTTTGTAGAAAATGAGTTTTTTTTTTTTTTGCAAAAATATTTAGCCCTGGGACAATAGGAAGAAAAATAATTAGTCCTAAAACAGTTAAGGAAAGAGAAACAATGAAAGGGTCCGCGTCTTCAAGAGCAAGTCAATGAAAATGAATTCAAATGAAGTTATTTAGCAGCAAAAACAGGTCACTAATTAAGAAATGGGTTAGAATGGAAACCTGCAGCCAGTGCGGCCCACCAGGACCAAACTTTGACGCCACTGGTTTAAATGCTCTGAGCGGAAGCCCACTGTTTTCCATAACTAATGCCGTCTTTTTTTTATTCTCTTTGTTTCTCCCCATCTAGAATCTTGTGCTATACCTGCTTGGATCAGAATGGCGTGGGGCAAGTGTGATGCCACCGCCCTAGTTTTACGCCAGCAAAGCGCTGGCATCCCGGAGATGCTGAAATCACCCAGGTAAGGGGGCTTCACAGTTTGCTTTTTTAACATCTTTTCACTAGAAGAGTGGCTTGTTATGGATAATTATGACCTACACTTGTCATGCAGCAGTGTCTCCACTTCAGTAAGGGCGAGGTGGCGCTTTTGGCGTGAATATCGTGGTGCGGCCATCCCAGACACTTTCCTTTACGTGCTCCGACTTCTCCAGCATCAACGTGGACTTACCTTGGTAGTCAAACCTACTGAGTAGCGAAACATTCGAGTTCACACAGTAATAAATAAAACAAGGGGCATGTGGTGTCCGGTCAGTCTCTTTTGACTGGCATCAGATCACTGCCATCTGACAAAAAAACGCAGAGTTAAGTGAGAGCCTCGCAGCCACCCGCCGCTTGAGAAAAATCTCATAGCTACAAACGTTTTGAAACCGTAGCACGTCACAGCAGAAAATGGCTTTGATGAGACCCAAGAACACAAACTGAACACTCGGGCAGCACAATGCATGACGCAAAACTGCACACTGAGTACCCAGGGGCTGCACTGACCACCTTGTGGCCGGGTGTGGGTGGTCCACGTGACACCAGCAAACAACTGAATAAGAAACCGTTTTCTACATTACAGAGCTGCCCCCTCCGCACCAGGGGTCTTCTTTCAAACGGCAGCATCAGACTGCGGGCTTCATTTCTGCTAAACTCAAGGAGACCACGTAGGCTTCCTTGGTGGGTTTGTCGATTTTAGCTCAGCCGTCCATAGCAGTGCGTGAATATCAAGATGCAGCGTAATGTCTGGTGAAGAATCCATCTCCTTTCTTGGTTTGTTTTCTTACGTTTTTAAATCACCGTTGCTAGTAGAATCGGTGTGATGTGCTCAGTGGATTTAGAGCAGCAGGTTATCATCCTGGCAGCAGAATTTGGAAGAAGTTGTAAGTGATGGATACGTTTTTGTGGGATGCCAGCTAGAATAGCATTACAGTAATCTATACGTGAGGTGACTCGGGCATTGACCGATACTTCAGTACTGTGTTACGTACGAACAAGACGAAGTCTAGAAATGTGTCGGAGATGGAAGAAGGCGGAGTGGTGGCTCTGAGGCTAGGGATCTGCGCTGGCAATCGGAAGGTTGCCAGTTCAAATCCTGTATACGGTGATCCCTCCTCGATCGCGGGGGTTGCGTTCCAGAACCCCCCGTGAAAGGTGAAAATCCGCCAAGTAAAAACCCTATGTTTGTATGGTTATTTTTATATATTTTAAGCCCTTAGAAACTCTCCCACACTGTTTATAAATATTCCAGCACAATTATACAGCATAAACTCTTTGTATTCTCTTAGTTATTAGGTAAGATTCATTGAAATTATGTATGTAAACACACTGTTTATATGCAGTAAAACCTAAATATTATTTTAAAGATATCGAGTGTCTCCGATATCACGTATGTTACAGCCATTACGATAGACAGGCCACCAGCAATAAATACGTACAATGCAAGAAAAATTGTATAAAATGTGTGTACAGCGACACTAAACGTACGTAGATGTACTAAGTACTGTAAGTAGAAAATTAATTCTGGTTACTCACCAACAATGACACGACGACTTGTCCGATAACAATGAGTTTAGTTTTACTGCACAACAAAGGAGAGCGTTACAGCCCTTCTAAAGGAGCCTCTTCAGGCGACTGTGTAGCACCGCCGTTGTTCTTCTTCAATCCAAATCCCTAAAGCAGATTCCATCCACACTACCGTCTTATTACGTCCACTTACAACTCGTTTTGCGCCCTGGTTAAAGGACACTGCGGCCGTAGATCTTATATTCCTTTCCTCCTTTTTAAATAAAAAGAATCGTAGCCTCATTGATGCTGTAATGGCGTCCTACAGCGGTGTAGCTGTTCACTTCCTTCAACATATCCAAAACTTTGACCTTTTCGGCAATCGTTAACATCTTCCGTTGGCGCTTGGGCACGGCCCCTGAAGCAGTAGCAGATCGATTTGGAAGGGCTTGACTACACACACAGATAAACACAAAAGAGCACAACTCTTTACACAGCGAAACACGTTGATGCTGAATGAGCGAGACAAGACTTCCTGGTTAACGTCGCTGAGCCAATCAGAGCACCGGAACTTAACTCTGTGCTCTGATTGGGTAACTTCTCAGCCATCCGCCAATAGCGTCCCTTGTATGAAATCAACTGGGCAAACCAACTGAGGAAGCATGTACAGGAAGTAAAAAGACACATTGTCCGCAGAAACCCGTGAATCAGTGAAAAATCCGCGTTATATATTTAGATATGCTTACATATTGAATCTGCGATAGAGTGAATCCGCGAAAGTCGAAGCGGGGGATGGGTTTGGGGATGGAGAGATACTTAACCCTTTAAACTGCCACATACGTGGAGGTTAATGTCCCACGGAAGCCAAATACTTTTTTACTGCACTTTTTTAAGTAAACGTCACAATTCACAAAGAAAAAGTGAAACGTTAATGGAACACGTAATTTTTTTCATGCAAAGAGTATCACAATGAAATCATTTTACACACTGCCAATCACCTGTCAATACTGTTTAAATAAACTACTGGAATTCAGTAAATCACTGGATGCACACAGAAGCCAACACTGATGCTCGCAGGCTGAATCCCAGGGACAGTGATGCTGATTCACTAGGGGGCGCCAGTGTTCACGAGCTGGCTGCTCAATGAATGTACGGCACGGACCAATCAGCTCCGGCGTGCTGACAAGTTGCACTGTGAACTGACTATAGCCAGTGGCGGTGGTTTAAGGGTTAAGAAGACAAAGCTGAGTGTTGTTTAAACATTTCTCTCTATTATAAAAAAAAAAATCCTGGGAGGGAGACGAGACGTGATCTTCTCGGAAGACGATTTGACGTCTGTGTGAGAGACACTTTAACGTCACGCAAAGACAATTTGACGTCCCGCGAGACAAGGCAGTGAGACCACATTTAAAACAAGTTCAAGGACATGTAACCAAGCAGTTGTTGGAATGCCTTTGACAGACAAACATCATGTGCTCCCAGCTCTTAAAACAACGACAAGCAGAACATGCAGGAAGCCAGCAGATGATCCGACTGCTTTTCCTTAGTGTGCGTTCAGCCCCCCCCTTAATACACAATCTGCTGGTGTGTATGGATACAAACTATTATCAAGAAACAGCACAGGAAATGATCAAGCACTCCTAGTAGACTTGACTGATTTTGCGCCGTTTCATTAAGGGCTCATTTATACTTCACACTCAGAACACGTACGCGCACACATCATGGCTGCCACGCATTTCTAGCATTCATTTAACCCGTCCTGTGAGCAGGTCCTCAGAAATTAACATGACACGTGCGTGACTTGCAGTACCAGCAAGAAGTCGGGGGCGCAGTGTGATAAAAGTCGGAATGTGACGTCAGAGTCTCTGTTTACTATCTACATGTGACAGAAAGCCGCTTTGCGGATCCTACAGGATTGATGTGCGCGCTGTGATGTTTGATGAATGGTTCCGTGTGGTGAAGTGAAATGCCGACATACAGATGCATTCGTGGTGCTTTTATACTCCAATGACACGACTCATTTTAAATGTCTCGCATACCGTCTTTGTGCCGTCTTTTTTTTCTGGGGCTTCCTCCTGACCTGAGAGCAGCAATCACCACACAGAACATATTAAATGTCTGGTATTCATTCCAACTCTCTGCACATTTAGAATCCTTAGATTTATACTTGATATCACTTTCATGATGAAATGCATTAAAGTATGTATGTTACATGTTACAGATAATTCGTTAATTTCATTTAAATAATGAATACTGTTAATAATTACACACATGGGGGTGACACGGTGGCGGAGCGGTAGCGCTGCTGTCTTGCTGGGAGTCACGTCGCTGGTATTCCCTGCCTGGAGTTTACATGTTTTCCTGCTGGGTTTCCTCAGTGAGCTCCGGTTTCCTTCCAAAGATATGCAGATTTGGTGACACTGAAATGACGCCAGTGTGTGTGTGAGTGCTTGTATTCACCTTGCGATAAGCTGATGCCCCGTCCAGGGATCTTTTCTGCCTCGTGCCCAGTGCTAGCTGGAATGGACACATCCCCGGATTGCTGGATTTAATCATTAAACATTCTTTTCAGAGATATTGCGGTAACGTGTCATCGAAATTTAATGGGTGTTCCAGGCAATTCATAACACCGCGGATATCTCTTACTGCCACCTGGTGGATTCCTCCAGATTTATGTAAAGTACAGGCACAAGTATAAACAGTACAACGCTTGTGTAGCAGGAGAGTCTGCTGGAGCGTGTGTCGTGTCGTGTCGCGTAGTGTCGTGTCGCGTAGTGTCGTGTCGCGTAGTGTCGTGTCGCGTAGTGTCGTGTCGCGTAGTGTCGTGTCGCGTAGTGTCGTGTCACGTAGTGTTGTGTCGCGTTGTGTCGTGTCGTGTCGCGTCGCGTAGTGTCGTGTCATGTGAGGTATAAACCTGGCCTAAGAGTGAAGCACAGTCAAATTAGCCGGATTAAATGAACGCATTTAGCAATTGCATTAAAAAATGTAAACCGTGAAAGCATTAATCACACACATTAATGCTAATTTAATCAGCAGCTCTAACAATAAAAAAATAATTGATAAACATCACACTATTATGTAAAGTCGTGAAAATCATATTGTTGATTTTTTTTTCATCTTTTTTGAATAGAACAGTAGATCTTCATGTAAACAGTAATACAGATAAAGTTGACATACTTGAATAAAACCTGCGCAAATTTGCCTTTTTAATAATTTGTTAAACAAAAATATCAAAAGATGCAGTGGTCTGTAGGGGAAAAAGTACGTCCACTGATTGGCCTCTTTAGGTGGTTGGACCTCTTTTGGAAATCACTGCTTGTAGGCGTTTCACATAACTGCCCACCTGTCTCTGACATCGACTCGGTGAAATTTTAGACCACCCGTCCGTGCCAAATTCCTTCTGGAGCTCGATTGGCATTTACCATAGAGTACCAGAATTGGCAGGTCCACCACTGGTGTCCTGTGCTTTTCACAGATGAGAGAGAGCAGGTTCACCCTGAGCACACGTGACAGACGTGAGAGGGTCTGGAGAAGCCGTGGAGAACGTTATGCTGCCTGTGACATCGTTCAGCATGACCGGTTTGGTGGTCATTCTGGGGAGGCATATCCATGGAGCGACACACAGACCACTACAGGCTAGACAACGGTGGGCACCTTGACTGCCATTAGGTATTGGGATGAGATCCTTGGCCCCATTGTCAGACCCTATGCTGGTGCAATGGCTCCTGGGTTCCTCCTGGCGCACGACAATACCCAGCCTCATGTGGCGAGAGGATGAAGGAACTGATACCATTGACTGCCCTAAGCTCACTTGCCCGACCTCAATCCAGTAGAACACCTCTAGGTGGGACATTATGTGTCGGTCCATATGACACCACCTGGTTGCACCTCCAGGACACTATCTGTTGTCTCATTAAGACCATGCCCCCAACCCCGACATTATCAGGCATGCATACAAGCACGTTGTGCGGGGGGTGAGGGTATACAAACTACTGAATACGATTTGGAGTTGCTGCAGTGACATTTCGGCCAAATGGACTCGCCTGCCTGACACATTCGTTTTTTTCCCTTTGATTTTCGGGGTGTTCCTCTGTCGGTTGATCTTTTTCATTTCCATCCTTTCGTTCCTCACACGTCACCATATCGGTCCATAGCAGTAGAGAGACCCAGCAGGATTTTTTTTTTTCCCCACTGAGATCTGATGTTTTCAAAGTGTTCCTTTTATTTTTTTGAGCAGTTTATACTCTTCATCAGTCAGGTTCCAACTTCCATGTATAGCAGTTGACAGATCAGCTTTGCAGGATGGAGCCTCGTCATGGACCATTTTTTTTGTCAATTTCCACAAATTAAATTTTCAATCAGATCTTTGCTTTGTGGCAAGATTGTCATCCTGAAAATTGTCTTCATTATCACCAAGCCTACTTTTGATTGATTGGAATGAGAAAAGCGTCCAAACTGTCAGTGTGCACCTGTGCATTTACTGTCGAGGTAATGACCGCCGTCTCCTCTGGTCCTTCACCTGACATGCAACCCCGTATCAGCAATGAGTGCGCTTGTTTTCTCCAGGCTGTCATCTTTATGTGTTTGACTGGAACGGCACCAACTAGAAGTTCCAGCATCATCTTCTTAGCCAATGCAGGTTCGTGTTTCATCACTGAGTTTTACTGTCACAGTCCATGACTGCTCCTCTTTAGCCCACTGTTGCACGTTTTCTTCTCTTGAGGTGTTAATGATGGTTTACGTTTGGCTTTTTTGTATGTACCCCGCCTGCGCTACGTGCCAGTCACTTCGCGTCTCTGCCGCTCGCGTTGTGAAGAGGGGGAGCTGAACGCACCCCAAGGAGACGCGGTTACTCCTCCAAAACCCCTCTTTAAACGGCGATACAATGTGAAACAAATATACTGCTCAAAAGAATTAAAGGAACACTTTTTAATCAGAGTATAGCATAAAGTCAATGAAACTTCTGGGATATTAATCTGGTCAGTTAAGTAGCAGAGGGGGTTGTTAATCAGTTTCAGCTGCTGTGCTGTTAATGAAATTAACAGCAGGTGCACTAGAGGGGCAACAATGAGATGACCCCCAAAACAGGAATGGTTTAACAGGTAGAGGCCACTGACATTTTTCCCTCCTCATCTTTTCTGACTGTTTCTTCACTAGTTTTGCATTTGGCTACAGTCAGTGTCACTACTGGTAGCATGAGGCGATACCTGGACCCTACAGAGGTTGCACAGGTAGTCCAACTTCTCCAGGATGGCACATCAATACGTGTCATTGCCAGAAGGTTTGCTGTGTCTCCCTGCACAGTCTCAAGAGCATGGAGGAGATTCTAGGAGACAAGCAGTTACTCTAGGAGAGCTGGAGAGGACCATAGAAGGTCCATAACCCATCAGCAGGACCAGTATCTGCTCCTTTGGGCAAGGAGGAACAGGATGAGCACTGCCAGAGCCCTACAAAATGACCTCCAGCAGGCCACTGGTGTGAATGTCTCTGACCAAACAACCAGAAAGACTTCATGAGGGTGACCCAAGGGCCCCATGTCCTCTAATGGGCCCTGAGCTCACTGCCCAGCAGCATGCAGCTCGATTGGCATTCGCCATAGAATACCAGAATTGGCAGATGCACCACTGGTGCCCTGTGTTTTTACAGATGAGAGCAGGTTCACCCTGAGCACGTGACAGAAGTGAAAGGGTCTGGAGAAGCCATGGAGAACATTATGCTGCCTGTAACATCATTCAGCATGAGCACTTTGGTGGTGGGTTAATGATTGTCTGGGGAGGCATATCCATGGAGGGTCACACAGACCGCTACAGGCTTGACAAAGGCACCTTGGCTGCCATTAGGTATCAGGATGAAATCCTTGGACCCATTGTCAGACCCTATGCTGGTACAGTGGCTCCTGGTGCACAACAATTCCTGTCCTCATGTGGTGAGAGTATGCAGGCAGTTCCTGGAGGATGAAGGAATTGATACCATTGACTGGCCACCACACTTTCCTGTCCTAAATCCAACAGAGTACCTCTGGGACATTATGTTTTGGTCCATCCAATGCCACCAGGTTGCACCTCAGACTGTCCAGGAGCTCAGTGATGCCCTGGTCCAGATCTGGGAGGAGATCCCCCACAACACCATCTGTCATCTCATTAGAAGCAGGCACCGATGTTGTCAGGCATGTATACAAGAACACAGGGGCCATACAAAGTGCTGCGTACAATTTGGAGTCGCTGCAATTCAATTTGGGCAAAATGGACTAGCCTGCCACATCATTTTTGGGGCGTCTTTGAATTCAGGGCTCTGTAGGTTGATCATTTTCATTTCCATCAAACGATGTGGCATCCTTTTCGTTCCTAACACATTACCCAGTCTAGATCACTATAGATATCCAGGAGGATTTCTTTTTCCCATTGAGATCTGATGTGTTTTCAAAGTGTTCCTTTCATTTTTTTTGAGCAGTTTAGTTTGGGGTTTTTTTGGGTTTTTTTTTACCTCTTTGCTCTATCAGCTGCTGCCGCCGCCGTGCTGTATGATCTTCATCTCGTGCGGCGCACTTCTGTCATATCACTCATGTCCATATATTCAATCTCTTTTTGCTTTTACCTTTTCAACAACATCGCATTGAATTTTGATTCCGTGACTGGAATTACATCGTGACAATTCAATGTATGACGGCCCGTGAGTAAATATTGTTTCTTTCTCTCGACAAGAAATGTGTCTGACAATAGCATTCACACAAATGAGAAATGATTTCTCTCGCGGGATTTCACTTTCACCAAACAACAAATCTTTTAATTCTTGCAGATACGCCTTTTCATTGGGAAGAAACACTACCCTGATAGCAACACAAATTAGACGATCTACAAGTCTCCGACTTACAGTTTAAATCCGAACAATATAATCGATCTCTTTTTCGCTGTTCTGTTATTTCACAGAGTAATTATTTACATTTGTTTGTGCTAATGAGATTTTTACTATCCTTTTTTTTTTTTTTTTTTTGAGACTTTCAAATTTTCCTACTTCCATTATCTCAAACCTGCTCTGCATGTGTATCGTGCCAACGTTTTTGAATTCTTTACGACGTTCTACTTTGTCACCTACTCTTTGTTTTATTTCCGTCCCTGGGCCTGGTTAAATCTCTTGGCATAAAGACTCCTCTCGCTTGACGTGAAAGTGTCTCCGTGAGAAAATCATGTCTCGTCTCCTTCCAACCGTCCAAGATATTTTTTTTTGTAATAAAGAGAAACCCCATTTCCTTCAGCCGATTTCTTACAGTTTGGTCACAAACATTGACTCCTCTATTTGTTTTTCATTTCTTTTGTTGTACATTTTCTGTTTTCCAGGCATATTGCTTTGAGTTTTCTGTCCTGATGCTTTGACGTCTTCCTTGGTCTCCCTGCATGTTTCCCTTTTCCAACTTTCCCATTTTGTTTGTATTTCCTCCCCGTTTTGACACGGCTGACTGGGAACAACCAACATCTTTTGCCACACTCGGTGCTGAGTTACCTTCCTGAAGGAGTTTTATTATCCTTTGCATTTTCAACTGACAGCTGTCTAGCTGTGGTTGTGTTTCCGGTACAAGAGCTCGGTGAGGTCTGCAAACACTCGCTTTGAACTGCACACTCATTGGCCTATTGACACTCGTGCAGGGATTTATTTTAAAAATGCAAATTACCAGCGGATTCCATCATTTTTTTTCCTTCATCATTGAGTGATTATATCATTTTTTTCCTCAACTTGTCTGAATAAAAAATGTGCCCTTAAATACATCCATCCATCCATTTTCTTACCCGCTGAATCCGAATACAGGGTCACGGGGGTCTGCCGGAGCCAATCCCAGCCAACACAGGGCACAAGGCAGGAACCAATCCTGGGCAGGGTGCCAACCCACCGCAGGACACACACAAACACACCAAGCACACACCAGGGCCAATTTAGAATCGCCAATCCACCTAACCTGCATGTTTTTGGACTGTGGGAGGAAACCCACGCAGACACGGGGAGAACATGCAAACTCCACGCAGGGAGGGCCCGGGAAGTGAACCTCTAAGGGTCTCCTAACTGCGAGGCAGCAGCGCTATCACTGCGCCACCGTGCCGCCCCCCTTAAATACAATTTAATTTAATTTTTTGAGGTATATTTTACAATGTCCACATGTTCAGCTGTTAAATAAAATAGTTTTGCATCCTATCTGTAATTACTTTTTTTGTAAAACAGCTGAGTGAACATCCTCTGATAGTAGTGATTCCACAATTTTTGCCAGGGATTGTAGATGTGTCTTAAATGACATGCTGTGTATCGGGATTTAGCTTGTTCCTACTTAAACATGGCCTCTGCAAATTAGGGTTGTCCTGCAAATAAGTGCTTACAAGAATTATGCCTCTACCTTATATCTCACACCCTTTTGCATAAACCAGGTAGCATTTTTGTAGATTAAATTTGATTCGATTCAACTTTATTGTCATTGTACAGGTACAACTAAATGCAGTTTAGCATCTAACCAGAAACTGCAAATTAAAAAAGAAAGTAAGGTGTAGTAAGGCTGCATACAGATGAGAATATGTACCTACTTGGAGGCTTCGCTCGCCAACCCCCCTGCCTGCGCCAAGTGCCAGCAACTTTGTGTTTCTGCTGCTCATGTATGTGGAATTCACTTTCACCAAACAACAAAACTTTTAATTCTCGCGGATAGGCCTCTTCATTGGGAAGAAACACGACTTTTAACACGAATTACACAATCTACTTAAATTTTAAATCTGTACAATATATTTGATCTCTTTTCTGTTCAGTTATTTCACCGAGTAATAATTTCCATTTGTTTGCGCTAATGTGATCTTTACTATCATTTTTTCGAGACTTTTGACTTTTAGTACTTTCATTATCTCTAACCTGCTCTGCATGTGTAACCGCTTCAACGTTTTTGAATTCCTTACGACGTTCTACTTTGTCATCTACTCTTTGTCTTTTATTTCCGACCCCAGGCGTGGTTAAATCCCTTGGCACAAAGTCTTGTCTCGCGGGACGTGAAAGTATCTCTGAGAAAGTCAGGTCTTGTCTCTCTTCCCAAGATTTTTTTTATTATAATGGAGAGATATATTTTTCAATTTACATGAAGTGATATATACAAGATAAATTATATGGCTATGAATACTGATCAGTAAGTACAGGTACATGATATGAATAACATAGATATAAGAAATAAGTACAGAATAGATATATAAACATGTAAAAATGTATATAGAGTACAGTCAAAAGTTGTTGATTTTTAGAAAGGTCAGCTTTTGAGTGATAAGGGTTGAGAGTTCAGAATGGTGATGGTGTTATGAAAGATTTTACTTTGAAAAATACATCACTTTAAAAAAGAAAAAAAGCATTCTCATCCACATTATGTGCTGGTCCCGTGCTGAGTAGGCATTGCATTCTATGTGAATTAAAACCGAAACGCATCAACGCCCACGTGCCAGTTTTATACCACTAGGTGGTGCACCTGCACAACCACTGATGGCGCTCCGCTTCACGCCGCTCTTCTCCTGCGTCATCTGCAATATTTTAAGTCGTGTGCGTTTGAGAAAAGTTTTTATTATTATTTAAAGTATTCCTTCTGCAGAGGGCTTTCTTATTCTAATATTTATTGCCATGTGTGTCACTTGCGCGATGAGTGTGTGTGGTGTGTCGAATAAAACCACACGCTTCAGCGCATGCGCTTTAATTAGGAACGTTTCCTTTGAATTAGTCTGATGATTCCAATCGCTTAAATTAACAGGCTGAAAAACTTAAGTTATGTCATGTGGACTACAGATGACGTAAGTATTTAAGTCCAGCTATTTGTTTTTCTCGTATATTTTTGAGCTTTTATATAAATCATAATTAAAATAATACATCCCCGGCTGTTTCATCCAACCAAATAGGTTAGCGATGCGTTAACAATTTTATAATTTAAATTCCGCTACTTAGTTTTATATATTAAATGGTCTTTATAAACACATGCAGATGATAACATGGTTATTCTGGTTAAAAAAATAAACGAGGCAAACTGTTGAAAGGAACATCAAAATGATAAAGGAAGTGAAGCACTTGGCCAGTACATCATCATTTTCTGTTCAATGTCTGTCTCACTTAAAACGTTTTTGTGTTTTGCATTTATGATGGACGGCTGGTTCCTTTCTTTCTGTGCTCACCGAGGCAGAGACAAAGACCCAGTCCAAGGATGGTTCCTTCTTTTGCTCAGTTTGGCAAAGATGAGGTGGCATCCCGTTCAGAGTTGTTAGGGTGGCATCCAGTCTTAAGGGTTAATCCTTCTTATACACAATGAGGCTGGGTCAACATGGGGTGGCATCCAGTCCAGGGATGGTTTCTCCTTTTGTTCACAGGCAAAGACTGGGTGACATCCTGTCCACGGTTAATCTCTGCTTGTGCAGTGAGGCAGTAATGGGGTGGCATCCTGTCCAGAATTGAATGTACCAACACTGGATGAGATGCCACTCCGTTCTGACCTGCACTATGAATGCAAAATATAAATACATTTAAACAAGACGCCAGGAGCGTATTCGTATTGAAATGTATCCGATGATGGCAGACTTTCTATGTAGCTATAGACATGTTAACTCGTAAGTAAGATTAACGGTGTATATTCTCGGATATGGTAATTCACTAATAACCTGCCTACGTGTCCTTATTGCATGCATTGTTACTCGAACTGAAACGTCACTAAAACTGATCGTTATCCCGCACGCCCGTCCCTTCCTCTTGCCACCCTGGGTGTCTTCTACGCTATTCGCTTTTTCGACTGCGTTAATGCTCAGCCACCGCTAGAGTGCGCCCGTTTGCCCAGATGGCCTTTGTCTACTGCGCCATACCAACCATAGGGTGCGGCTTCGAAGAGCAGTTGTCAGTCCGCCCATCTGCCTCACGTGCAGTGCCGTCAGTGGGTACACTCGTGTGGCCCGCCTTCCGGCAGTAAGGATGAGCCCAGCATTTTTGCGTTCCTTCTGTTCCCACCGGTGTCAGTGGGCTGCTGATCAATTAATATCCTCCTACATAAAGCGCTCATGGCGGCGTCCCTCCCCTTTAACTCCCGCATTATTGCACATGCGCGACTCGGAGGCTTTGCTCGCCTCACCCGCCCTGTCTAAAGGCGCGCCAAGTAGACACTGCGGTAGCGATTTATCCCGCGAATCGTCCGTTTAAACGAGGACACGAGGGCTGCTGCATTTTATTTAGAATTCGACATCCCCTCACCCCTCTAAACTGTAACGTGCACCGCGAAACGCCGCTATGTTCTCACAACGGGGGGTATCTGGTCACCAAAAAAGCGCCAAGACGCGTGAATTGTGGCCGAGTTTCAAGTCTCGTTTATTCTCGCGTGGGTTAACACTGCACAAAGAAAGAAAACGCGGCTCCCGCCTGCATTGCAGTGTGGCGCCCGGGGCTTCTCGCGAGCGGGATGTGCTGTGCTCTACTGTTCAGGGGGGGTAGTCCGCGTGGGGTGTGCAGGTCCGCGAGCTTTACGTTTGGTTTTCCGGTCTTGACGAAGATCGCATTCGAGTGGTGTCAGGAAGTCCGCCTGTACTGCCTGCTTTCTGACCTGAGGCGGCCTCGCACTCCGGCGGTTTGTGACAGTGGCCGGCAAACGCACGCCGGGAGGAGAGTCCTTGTAGATGGAAGAGCACACCAGTAACAAGATTGCACCTAATGTGGGACCGATCGCGGAGATTAAAAACGGCAAAGATGATTAATTTTTATTAGATAAAAATACAAACGTTAACTCACTGTCTCAACCTAACATACATGTATCCTGCCACCTTTACACTTTTCTCTCACTAAACCAGTGACTGCATCTTAAGTGAGCCAACTGTTAAAACTGCTGAAGTTTAATGATGAGGTGCCACATCCGAGTGAGGTGGATCATCTGGCTGACTAGTTGGTGCGTCCTCAACAATCTTAGACAGTAGAAATAATTGTGAATATTTATGAGACCCTCCTGCACCGCTAGTTATAAGAGGCTAGCCGTGACATATTGTAAAGCACTCCAACCTGTATTCTGTCTTTGAAAATATGCAATATAAATAAATGTTAATGTTACAAACAATGGACCTCAGCTACGGGCTTGTGCCGTCGGTTAATTGGATAGATCACAAGCATTCTGTAACTAAAGTATATAATATCTGTCATAATGTTAATAACAATGGGGCTCAGTTATAGGCCTGCATCGTTTGTTAACTGGGTAGATTAGAAGCATTCTGTAACTAAAGTATGTAATATCTGTCGTTTTCGTTTCCCCTTCACCAAGGGTCACCACTCTTTCCAAGCAATGTGGCGTTGTGGTCATTAAGTTAGCTTTAGACTTGAAACCTTGAGGTTGTGGGTTCAAATCCTGCTGATAGTGTGTGACTGTGAGAAAGTCCCTTCACCTGTCTGTGCTCCAACTGCAAAAACAAAAGAAGTGTAATGAATTGTATCTCAGATCCCACAATCCAAAGACATGCAGGTTAGGTGGACTGGCGATTCTAAATTGGCCGTAGTGTGTGCTTGGTGTGTGGGTGTGTGTCCTGCAGTGGGTTGGCACCCTGCCCAGGATTGGCTCCAGCAGACCCCCATGACCCTGTATTCGGATTCAGCGGGTTAGAAAATGGATGGATGGATGTTGTAAGCTGACTTATTTGGATCACGTCCATCAAATCATAAGTAATAATAAGATGATGAGGTCACTGGAGCCGTTTACTCTTGAACACGCTGTCATTTGCATATTTACCTTGGAGTAAAACATTCCCGCCGTAGATCAGCTCCTGCTTTTCCTAGTGACTGACCTGGCTTTCGTTGATGATCATTGCAAAACACAATTTTAGAGGATAGTGTGTTCTTTCATTTTTATTTTTTATTGAAACGGGTAATCCGTAGGAATAATGTGAAACTTGAGTATCTATTATCATTATTAGATGTTTACAGTTTTCATTTGTGTGTGACATTCACTCAAGTATTTTCATGTTTTTTGTCACTGGTATTTGGTACCCTCTTCTAGTCTGCAGATGCAAATGTATATGTAAAGTGGATGCCCAAACTTGCTTAGAAGACCCACTGTGTTGAAGCACGTTGGGTTGAATGCTCAGTGGGTGATGGGTGGTCTTGTGGCTTGGATCCCCTACAGATTTTGGGTTCTGCTTCTACTTAACTTTTTTTTTTTTTTAATGAAAGTTGGTGCCTCTCTCTGGACAGCACCATCACACACATAATCAGTGCTAATTTATATTGCCAGTCCACTTAACCCGCATACAAAACTCAAAATCCAGCTCTCTGATCTGAGTTCACGTGGAGTTTCCAATACGGCAGCAGGACGTGAAGGTAATAAATGTACAAGAAAACCTGCTTCATAGATGCAAAGTTCAGTCTTTTGAGGAAAGGCTGCATTTGGGCTGGCATTTCAAGTAAAAATCTGCCCATGAATTGGCCTTGCATGCTTTTAGATTTGGCAGTGTGTTGAAGTTCAAAGATTTAACCACTACAACTGACACTGTGTGACCCTGAGCAACTCACTTCAACTTGCCTACTTGTGCTCCAATTGAACACTCAAAAAAATTCAACAAATTTTACCTCAGATGTTTCCTTGCATAAAAGTGTCAGCCAAATAATGAGTAATAATAGTAATATTCAGTGGATTACGGAACCTCATAGATAACAGCAAATTATCTTTGTCAGCACCATTTATTATGTTAATTCTTGGTCAATTTGAAGAGTAATGATTGTAGGCTGATAAATGTCATTTTCCTTATTTTAAAAAATACAGAACCGTCACCATGTTCATATTCAGGCATATTATCAGTATAGCTAAGCTATTTATCTTACTGATAACTATTTGTAATTTTGACAGTTAAATGTCTGCGTATTTTACTCAAGTCTTAACTCTAATAGTAAGTTATTGGAGAGCCTACTGTGGTGGCCAGGCCGGGCTGAGATATTTGTTTTTGTCTTTGCGGCCCCCCCTCCCTAGCTCATTCAAATCATACCCAAGTGCTGCATTTTGATACGCTGCAAACTTTGAGCTACATCCTTTGTTTGAAAATGTGCAATAGAAATAAATGTTTTGTCTCTTTATTTTAAAATGGCATGCGTGTCAACTCTGCTATAGTGACGGACCCAAACTGTAGTGTATGTCCGCTCATACACAGTCTATATTCCTGCCTGTGTCCTGCTCAATTGTCCATACTATTGCTTTATTTTGTTAGAATTGATTGGGCCTGCTGTGTAGTGGGTGTCACTGCCTCCTCACTGGTCTTATGTTTAAATCTGGGGTCGCCAACTCTGGTCCTGGAGGACCAACGTGGCTGCAGGTTTTCATTCTGACCCTTTTTTTTTTTTTTTAGTTGGTGCTGCTAATTAACTTCTTGTGAATTCATTTTAATTAAATTGCTTGTTTAAGATTTGTTCCCCTGAATTTCTTCATCGTTCCTCTGAATTGCTTCATTTCTTTCCTTAAATGGCACCCAAACAGAAATGAAATGAAGACCAATTAAGTCAGGGCCTCAAACTCCAACCAATTTCACTCCAACCAGCTGCTTAATTAGGCTGCAAATCTTATCGATAATTGAACCCTTCTTTAATTCTGTGGCTTGTTGTTGCTCTCGTGGTGTATTAGCAGACATTTCCGAAATTGTTGATTTTCTCTTTTCTAAGAGCTCTGTTAAAATGTTTTGGGGACCTGAGCAGATCGACATTCGTGGGACCTTCACCTTTGTTTTTAGATATTGTATGATGGACACCAGTTGTTTTGGCTCAGCTTGTATCTCATTATTGTTTGGCTGCTAATTAAGGGGTTTGATTCTTCAAGCGCAAGTCAATTAAAATGAGTGCAAAAGAAGTTAATTAGCATCCAAAACGGGTCGCTCATTAAAAAAAGGGTTAGAATGAAAACCTGCAGCCACGGTGGTCCTCCAGGCCTGGAGTTGGTGACCCCTGGTTTAAATTGTACATCTAGTTGTCTGTGTGAACTATGTGTGTTCTGCCTTTTTCATGCTAATTAGTTTAATATGTTAAGTCTAATGTAAGTGACCATAGGTGTGCAGACATGTGCATCCAGCGATATGCTGGTGGTCTGTTCACAGTTGCTTCCTCCTTGCATCCAGTGCTCTCGGAATAGGTTGAGGCCTATGTGTTCCTGATTCAGAATGTATTGGTTTCAGTGTTTGTGTATGCAGTATGAATATGTTGATGGTTTAAATTGCATCATTCTATGTTCGGTAAAGCAGTTTTTGGTTTACTTTGTCAAAGGCTACTCCAAAGAGTTGCTGAGGGTACGAGGAGTGCGCTGTGTTTTGGATGGCACCATGTCCAAGGTGCTGCTAGTACAAGTTCCATAATCGGACCTCAGTATTGGTACCAAAATGATACAGAAACAAATAACGGGTAACTTTGTCCAAGTCTCACAGCTATTTTGTTCGTCCAGTCTGCAAACACACGAGCCCCCCCTTGCAATGCCAAACTCTGCAAGTCATTACAAGGAAACGGTGTGTGTGTGTTGTCTCTTGGGGTCTTCAGCTTGTGTATATAAATATTAGCCACACTACCTGCTGGTGGACAGGTAATTGAATCATTTCAAAATTTTTGCTCTTGCCTTATGTGTGCCTTCAGTACCTTTCTTCCATATCCACGTGTGTCTAAACCTCTCTTGATCGGCGCTCCATCTGTCCAGCATATTCCCGTAAAGCCTGTTTCTCGGACTCTTGCTCGGCTCCTGTCTAGTTTCATACTTCCCATCTTTGAAGGCGACTCTCTCGGTGTGTCTCCCATGTAATTTCTCCTACTCGCGCATCTGACACTCGCACTTCCTCTTTTAATCACATCACCAAGCAAACCTGACCAGATACTGGTGAGACACACACAGACAGACTTTATTGGTTTATTATACAGAAGATCGATCTTCAAAGAGCTGGGTGATTCGTGCTAGGTATATAAAAGTTCTGATTATGTTAACAACTGAGCACGAGGTGCTTGAAAACTACCACTTACTTACAGCACCAAAATGAACAAAATGCTGGAACCATACCATTTTAAACATGTGGGTTTTCAGTACTTTTACAGTACCTTGAAAACCTAATATGAGGCCGTAATGCCCCAACCTCGCAAACGGATGCACAAAGAAATATCTTTACTTAACCAGTGAACTCCATCCCTTGCTGCTGACATATTGTTTTATCGGCAGTGCTGATGGATGAAGTGTGACACTGTGAGTCATGTATGGAGATGGAATGGTTACCCTCATGGCTTACAGTCCCAGGAGGCCTCGGGCAGTACCCTTTTTTCTCTCATTCTTAATAAGAGCAGTCTTGCCCTGGTGGATGACCAGCATTTTATTTTTATTTTAAATGTTATTAAGCAGACACTTTCATCCCTATAACTTTAAAATCTCTTTAGTTTGTCACCCCGTCACACTACTTTCATCCTTTGCTCTGTTGTACCTAGAAAGTGCTTTGATCTTATTTATTGTGAAAAAGGTACAATTCACCAAGAAGGCCATTGTTGAGGCCTAAATGGGACTTTCTCTTTACAGAGCAATTAAGCCACTTGATCTCCTGTTTCCAGTTGTGTTATAATAATGACTAAAACTACCACCTCATTCCATTTCAACATTATGACTGAAACTTCCAAAAATAGATTGGCATTTTACTTGGTTTTGTTCACACATGTTGGAGCCAAGTTGGCATATAATAGTGCCCCCGTCCTTACTGTTGTGTCGTCCTCATGTGGAGAGGTTAGAGTCGAAATGGCAGCTGTGTCTAGTTGTGTATGGGAAGGGCACTGTATGTGTGTGTGTGTGTATATGTATATATATATATTTTCATTGCATTCATAGTCTGAGTCCTGAGCAGTGGAGTGTGTACGCCTGATGAGCCCAAATAAGGGCGAAACACATGTCGTGTACTCTTTGCTTTATTTGACAGTAAACTATGCTATATATATATATATATATATATATATATATATATATATATATATTGATGTGCGAGTCACAGTCTTACACCCCAAAACATGAAGCTGTGTCTCAGTACTTTAGCAAAACCAGCTTTATTTAACTTATAACAGGAACAGCATGGGTATTTATAAGTAGCGGGATCTACCACTCTCCTATACACAGGCACAGCAAACGGGTAGGATTGGGGCCAGGTCAGTGGCCAAGTCCCTGCATTTATAACGTTCCTTGCATCACCCATTGGTGACCGACGCTTATAGTGCGACCGCGATTGGCTCGTATTTGTTTCCGTGGTGCTATGCTGCTGTGCTACGAACCCTATTCGTGCTTTGGTGTTTCAACCACGGGTCGTGGTTCTGAAAGAGTTCAGAAACCTCACAAAATAAAATTATATATATAAGTAAATGTATTATATATAATGTTCACAAATTTCATAACCCTTCTTTGATATGCTTAATGGTGGGAAGAAACAAGAAACACATTCTTGATGTGTCAGTACTTAAAACTGTATTTTGTACTCAAGTAGTAAATGCATTTTTTCTTTCCCCCTAACCCATCTTATTCAGTGTGTCACATAGGGGTTGAAACTCACTGCTTCCATTCAACTTTGCTTCCTCACAATGAACAGGATAAAGGCACTTTCAGGGTACCTCACAATTACATTACAGTAATTACAGTAATATCTGAAGTCTGTTTCTTCTAGTCATATGCAAATATTAACTAAAACTACTCCCTTTTAGTGTCATCATTATGACTAAAATTTCCAAAAATGGTAATGCATTTTAACCTAGTGTTGCACACATATATACGCGTTTTGCCAGAGAGAGAGAGAAATGCAGATTTCCCATGTTGGAGCCAAGATGGTGAGTCGCGGTGCCTTCACTCAGTCTTTATGTACTCGGGTGGTGATGTTAGAGCCAAAATGGCGGCGGCGCGTGTGTTTCACAAAGAGGCCTGACCTAATAAAAACGATGTCTGAAAGAGCGCGCTCTCTCTCTCTCTCCCTCTGTCACTCGCGTGCGCGCAGACCACATGTTCCCCTAGTGGCGGGTTTGCGCAGGCGCCGTGGTAGTCTTTCCTTGTTGTCCAACAAGCACCCCCCCGCCCACCGGTGTTCTCGTGTAACGCGACCTCTAGCGGCTAGAATGGGTGCCGTCTCCCGCGCCGCGGCTCCGCTTCAGCTCGTGCCTGTGTGTGTTTGTCAGAGTCAGATCCGAGGGAGAGGAACGAGCCGCCATTTTCCGAACGTCGCTCTCTCCGAAACAACAACACAAAAAAAATCTATCTACACACACACGCACACACAGACCGAGTCCCACGCGTACGCGCGCGCGAACGGCACATGAACCGAGAAGAAGACGACTGGAAAGAGAAAAGGACACCGAGGAGGCCGAATGAGGAGCAACGTGCCTCAGCGAATGGAAGCAAAGAAAGACGCTTTAAACAAGCAACAAAAATCCTAATCTGACGAAAGCTGTGCAGAAAAGCCGGGGCCAGTGAGGGAGGGGAGGAGGAGGAAGAAGAACAAGAAGAAGCAGCAACAACAGCAGCAGCAGTCGCCGCCGCCAGAGCAGAAGACGGAGGAGCCGCGTTTATTGTCCCGGACGCTGGAGCCCGTCCTTTTCCTCCTCCTCGCTGGATGCAGATGTCTCTGTTCTCCGCTGTTTCGTGATTCCGGGGTGGTCGAAACCCCGGGATTTGCCGGAAATTGGAAGCTAACCCGAATCGGATTCGGTTAGATTGGGGGGGAAAAGGGGGTCATCCCCCTTTTTTTTTTACTTTTTTGGAAGGAGGGGGGTTACGGCCCAGCCTCGCACACCTTTTCTCATTTTGATCTTTGGATTTTAATTTTACATCAAACTGCAGGATTTGTTGCCGAAATTCCCCCGGACTCTGCGCCCCGTCACGTGGTAGGTTCCTCCTTTTTTTTAATGTCTCTCTCTTTGTTACTTTAAAGTCCGCAGGAAGCACAAAATCCATCGGTGTACGGGAACTTCAGAATTGAAACGGAGGGCACGGGCCTCTGCGGAGGAGTAGCGGAGCGGTGGCGTCGGCGCATGGAAGACAATCGTAGCTTCTGAAGATTTCTGGAAAGATGAGTGAGAGAAGGGAAGGTGGAGGCGGCGGGGCGCTTTTCATTCCCTTCGCGTTTTGTATTTTTTGTGTGCTTTGGGGGCTCAATTTGAACTTGCTGGATTATGCACCCCCCTCCCTTCTGAACCCGTTTGTAGTTAGGGCACCACCGCAGCAGTGGAGGATTAAAATTATGCCAGCCGTCATAAAACACTTGGAAGTGTTTTAAATTTGTTTGCGTGAGTATGTGAGGGGGGTAAAATGCGTAACCGCCGCCCCCCCTCCACCAATATGCGTGGGTCAGTCAGCGCTCCGATAAAAACCTGTGTGGAGCGGCAAACTTGTTTCATTCTGCTAACTCTTTATGGAAAGTAGAGGAAGGGAAGAACGCGGAGAGATCGGTTCCGACAGGCTGCGTGTAAGTGCGTAAGGGGGTGTTAGCTGCGCGGTGGTCTGTGTTGGGTGGGTGAAGGTTCATAAAACGGCAACTCTCGAGCCCCGCAGACACACAAACAGAATAATAAGCGTGGAATATCCTATTGTGTAATGTGGTCCTGACCGTCATGATGGCGCAGTCACTTTCAGGCGCCACTTTTTCACTTAACTAAACCCCCGCTCCACCACCCCGGGTTGTGTTTACCGTCCCATTCGCTGCTATCACATTCGATCCGTCCAGACTGGTTAACGAGGGAGGCAAAGACAATGGGAGATTCCATGCCGCAATTTCAAGCATTGCTTCGCGTGGCGTCCAGAGGTTATTTTTATTTATATACATATATGTGTGTGCGTCCCCCTCCCTCCCGTAAAACAGAGGGATCGAACGAGAAATCCGTGGCCAGACAGCTTTGGCCTTAAAAACAACTTTTGACATCTGGGGGGCAAGGGCGGCTTTGGAAGAGGGGTGGAGGCTGGGCAGCAGGCACTGGTAGCATGCCAGAACTGACTAAATCGGATTAATTGGCTCTTAAGGGTGTGGGTTGTGTATAGTCAAGAGAATTGCGTAATCTACATTTGTAAAGGACAGACATGTATCTTTTGTAAGATCTCGAATTATTTCGTACTTGAACTGTGTACATAATTTTGGATTGTAATTGTTTTGTACTATCGATGACAAGCAGTGTAGTGTAATGGCTGAGGCTTTGGATTTTAGAAATCAAGGTTGTCTGTTCAGTTCCTCCTACTAAAATGTTTGTCTGACCCTGAGCAGGTCACATAAAAATCTGAGCTTGTTTGTTTAGCTAATAGCCAAGCTGTCCCAATATCTCATCCAGATACTTCTTTAAGGTTGTCAAGGTTTCTGCTTCAGCTCCATGTCTCAGTAATTTGTTCCAGATTCCCACAACCCCCTGTGTAAAACAAGTGCTTCCTGGCTTCAGTCCTTGATGCACTTCATTTCCACTGGTCTCCTCATACACAATTCACCCTTAAGTTGAAAGAAATTTGCAGGATGTACTTCTTCTTCAATGCCTTTTGAGGATTTTGAAGACCTGTATTGGGTCCCCGTGTGTTGTCCTCGGCTCAGAACTAAACTGGTTTGATTTTGTTATTCCGTCTCACTATGACATGTCTTTACGATCCTCCGCAGGGTTGTGGGGGTGCTGGAGCCTATCCCAGGGTGCGTATGGTGCAGGGCAGGAACATGGCAGCCTGTGGCAAGGTGAACACATGCTAGGGCCAATGTAGTATTGTCAGACCACCAAACCCACATGTCTTTGAACTAGGGGAGGAAACCCACACTGAGAACATGCTGGGATGTGAACCCTGGCTACCACTGCTCCACCGTGTGACCTGATGACCACATTTCTTTATTTATTTTTATTAATATTTTATTAGGCTGACACTTTAATCCTTACTACTTTAAAAATCTCTTTATTTAATATGTATAATGCCACCTGCAGTTTAGATCAGGTAATCTACTTGAAGCCAAGAATGTTTGGGCCAGGCCAATACTTTGATGGTTGACCATTTAAGGAAAGCTTTGGTTGCTGTTGGCAGAGGTGTCAGTGAGGCCATCAGGGGATGCATACCTTGTGTGTTGTAAAAATTTGCACCATCTTTCGGATGAGATGTAAAACCAAGATCCTGGCTCTCTGTAGTCTTAAAAAGGTTTGTCGGCATCTTTTGAAGAGAGTGGCTAGATTGCCTGCTATAACCTTGTCTATTCTGGACACTAATCTCACCTTGTCTCTAACTGGCTAATTATCTCTTACTTGCACCCTTTCATCACCTAGTAGCTGATTTGTGTTAAGCATACTGGCACAGGAATTGCTGCCGTCATCCTGGTGGATGCCTCATAATGGTGGTGGTTGAATTGGCTCCCCACAGTCTTGTGTAAAAAGCTTTGAGTAGTTTTGAAAGACGTTTCAGGAGTAACTATTTTAATTATTATTATTAAGAACATAAAACATAAATTTGATAAATGAAAGACCATCCAGTCCATCAAGCTTGTTTGTTTAGGTAGTAGCTACTTCTGAAATGATATTTCTGCTTCAACTCCATGGCTTGGTAGTTTGTGACATATTCCCTCACCACTTTAGGTAAAGAAGTGTTTCCTCTCTTCAGTTGTAAATGCACTTCCTCTTAATTTCCACTGGTCCCCTCAAGTACACGATTTGCAGTTTAGGTGAGAGATTTCTGCTGATCTACTTCACCATTGTCTTTGATTTTTGAGGACCTGGCTTAGGTCCTCACACAGTCTCCTCAGCTCAGACTAAACCGGACTGATTCCCAGAGTTTGGCTTAGTAGGGCATGTTCTTAAGTCCTGGGATGCTCCGCTCTGCACAGCTCCCAAGTGCTGCTGTCCTTTATGGTATGTTGACCGGAACTGCTCACAGTACACTAGATGCAGTCTCGCTAATGCATTGTATAGTCAGAGCATAATGTCCCTTGGTTTATATTCAAGATGCTTTATGATATAACCTAAAATTGCTTTTTAATTACAGCTGCACACTGCTTAGATGATGAAAATGTGTCGACATAAACGCCTAAACCCTTTTCAGAGGTTGCTTCTTTTAGGACAGTGTCTTGTATTAATAATGGACTTCCTTTTGTCCACATGCAACACATTGCACTTTTCTACATCAAACTGCATTCTCCAAATGTTCTGTCATAGCTAGCCTGTCCCCTTGGATACAGGTGTTGAGCAAATGTATAATAATAATGATGGCATTTTAGTCAGTGACTTTTAATCATAACAGCATCAGCAGAAGTAAATAGTTGCACACATACTGTCAGTTTTTCTTATGTAAACGTCAGTGGAAGTACATTGCACCAAAACTAACCGACCTTTAAAATGCCTTTCATTTATTTTGCAAGTCATAGTAATATGCCCAGTCCAGAAATTGCTTAAAAAAATCAAAGCAAGTTCAAGTGTCCTACCACAGCATGTATATAAACTCGGTCATGAAGTTAGTTACATGGATTGAAAATATTTTTAAGAGTATGTAGTGATGGACTTTGTAGAGGGTAATTGCAAATAATTTCTGGATAGAAGGATCCAGATGTAATAGACATTTTTTTTTTTTTTCTGTAAAATTAGTATCATTAATTTCATGACAGGCCTTGTACAGTATGACATCCTGCTAGTATCACTTTCTTTAAAGGTGAGCATTATGTTGTTACAACTCTTTATGTGTGTGTTTCCTGAATGAAATTTCTGTAAGCTACTAGGCCGGTGACTGGATTTTCAAGGCTTGATATTTTACTAACAGCTCTTCTCGTCGTGTCATGTGATCTGAGAGAGTGAGAATACAGAACGTTAGCCTTTGTGGTGTATCTGTTTGTTCTTTTTCAGTTTTTTTTTTCTTTTGTCAATTTAAGGACAAACATGGTCGTCTAGCTGAATCCACTTTCATTGACTTGTAACCTACAGTTTGGTTCTGACAGTGTATGCGCTGTCTCATGGTTTGGCAAAGACATGCATACTTCACTTAGAGCACCCAACCTGTTAAAAAGAAAAAATGAGTCTGCGCTTAGGTTATGTGTATTATGACGTTTTGTGAGCAAAGGTGTTTTTTTTAGCCAACTAGTTCTCTAATATTCTCATGAACATTTTATTGTTTTAGCATTACAGTTTCAACTGTATTTAATTGATGAGTTGCCTTGTCTAATAGCACACAATGACTAAAATCTTCACACTGCCTATGATTAAACATCCTTTCTGGTTCTGTCATTCGCTGTTATTGTCTTTGTGTAAAGGTGTTTTAAATTACTTGACTTTAAAATACAGGCAATGTGGTGTTGTGTTTAAGACTTTGAACTTCAAACCTTGAGGTTGTTGGTTCAAGTCCTGCTACTGATACTGTGTGACCCTGAGCAAGTCACTTCACCTGCCGGAGCTCCAATTAGGAGGTGGTAAAGAGCCAATGAAACAATTTGCATGTCTCGGATGTTGTAAGTTACCTTGGATTAAGGCATAAGCCAAATAATAAGTAGGCATAATAATAAATTTAGCTTGATATTGTCGGTAGTATTGTTTCAAGCAACTGTTACCAAGATTATTGAAGATTTCTGCAGACTTATAGTCCATCACATGTGGCATATATGTATGACTTTAGGCATATTTGGAACTCCTGATTACCTACAGAAATAGGAAGTTGAAAAGTGCAATAGGGAAATTTTGGAGCTTTGTGTAAAGTCATATAGGGCATTAAAAGAGACTTATTAAGCAATGTTACCTGTGTATTTATGTGATTTTTCTGGTTTTGAATAAAAAAAACTAGACTTGATTAACAATTTTGGGGGGAGTAGTATTTATAGTTGTGTGCAGTCATCCTGCAAAATGAAAAAGGATCCACTATTACTTTTATTTTCAAAATAACTTATAGCTCAGAAGTACATCATGCTTATTTCTCTATTCCCTCTGCTGGAGCCTCACAGGTTAAGAGAGTCAGTGCCAGGGACTGAACTGTCAAAGGTCATGCATTCATATTTTGGCAATTCTATCACATTTGTTTGCTTAATAAAACTGAAATAATGAAAATGTACACAGAGATATACACAATTTCTGTTGTATGTGTGTTAAACTGAGAAGGTGTCATGTTGTTATAGTGCCATACAGTTTGTTAGTTTACTTTTCATTTATAACATTACTGCCAGGTCTTCTTATTGGCGATTGCAAGAATAGTGTTTTTATTTTAACATGTTGCAAGCCTTTTTAGTTGGGTATGTTTATATGTTGAAGTGATCAGTTGTGGTTTATCCAGGATGAAGGAGATGTTAAAGGTATTGCATGTTCAGGACCTACTTCCTGGTCATCTTGTTGGCACTTTTAAAAGTAATAGGCTATTTTAGTCTTGGTTTCTTTTTAAGCTTCCATGATTTTATATACCAGAGTCCTGTTTTGCACGGTAACTTTCATGGTAGTTTTGTAAATAGATCAAAAGTGTTTTTTGTTCATGCGCAAGTGGGATGACATCTTATGCTCTTGAAATCTGTTATGTTGCTTGATACCTTAAGTTCATGACTAAATAATGTTGTAATCGTGTCTGCCGGAGTCATGAGCTGATATACTAAGTCAGCTTTATCTTGCTGCCTACACAACCACCCATCTGCTCTGTAAGTTTGAAGAAAAAAACAGGCTTTTTAGCTGGAATTTGAACTTGGTGACATTCATTGCCTTACATTCCCCTGGTAAAAAAGAAAATGTGTTAAAAAAGAAAAAAAAGACACACACAAAGGACACTGGTTGTCCATTACCTTCAGGATGTTCTTCTTAGCCTTGTCACAAGGGCCTTCATAGATGTAAAGATATGATTAGTGCCAATCAACACATCCAATCCGGGAGATGGCCTCTCAGGGTTTTCTTTTGTGGAATGCAAGGCCAATTTACACAGGCTCTAGTTCTGTTAGCCACTTTGTGTCAGAGCACCTTAACATGAAGCCATGCATTTAAAATGCCAAAAATGTATCCCCCATGTAACATTGATTGTGATCAGCCGTAAACCTACCAGATGTTCAAACATTTTTGTCTATTGCCATTCTACCTGTTTGATGCAAGATGGCATGAGTCTGTTTCTCATGGTTCACAGTGCAAAGAAGTATTGGACCATTTATATTAGTGCTGTATAGCTTTCAAGATCGTGGCACTTAATGAGCAAAATTGCATCCCTCTGTTTTTGTGTTTTATTTAACAGGGACGTACTTCAAGTTAAGTACAATTTTATTTTTGTTTTGCCTTTTAATAGTAAGGTAACTAAACCTTTCAACAAGTAAACCTCTCTTACCTTGGCAGTGACATTCATGTCTCTGGTGACTCTTCCTATGAAGTCAGTAGATGGATTGGGAGAGCATGGGCAGTCATGAGGTCACTAAAAAGTTGTGTGTGGTGCTTCAGATATCTATGCAAAAGGACGAAGGCCCAAATCTTTAGAGTCCTGGTGCTTCCTGTCTTGCTATATGGTTGCAAGACATGGATGCTATCCAGTGACCTGAGATGAAGAATGGACTCCTTTGTGCTGTGTCTCTTCGGAGAATCCTTGGGTACCATTGGTTTTGACTTTGTGTCAAGTGAGCAGTTGCTCATGGAGTCCCGAATGAGGCACATTACCTGCATTGTGAAGGAGTGTCAGTTGCGGCAATATGGCCATGTGGTGCATTTCCTTGAGGGTGATCCAGCTCGTAAGATCCTCATTGTTGGAGACGTGAGTGGCTGGACCAGGCCAAGAGGTCGCCTATGTAACCCCTGGCTGCGGCAGATAGAGGGTCATTTCCGGAGGGTGGGACTGGACCACGTGTCTGCATGGGGGGGTTGCAAACCGGGATCCCAAGTTGTTTTGTCGTGTAGTGGGTGCGGCAACACGCTGTACCAGTGCATCCTCCTCAACTTGACTTGACTTTTAATAGTGTGGATTCATTGAAAATTAAATCTTCTGTTTTGAAGGCCAGTACCTTGACACACTCGTTACACTGCCTTGCATTGTCTCTTTACCCAGTCTAGTCCCTGTTGCTTCTTTCCTACACCCAGACCAAGCAAACCAATTCACTCGTTCTCATCCTTTTTATTTTGTTGAGTTTCTTGTATTCCATGTCAAAAGTCTCTGAATTCTTGTGTAGACAGTAGGTTGAGCTTTCTTTAGATGTTCTTTTACACCGGCCCTCGCAGTACTAAACTACTGATGTTTGCAGTCCCAGTAAAGAGGAGTATAAAAGCCATTTCTGAGTGGACACCCTAAAGTAGAAAGGTGCACGGGAAGCATTACCTGACACCAGTGTTTAGTTTGTGGCTTGATTGCTGTGATGTGTGCCGTCTATGTGTTTACTGTTGTTTGTTTTGGCTTTCTCTTGGTACTTCAGTTTCCTTGCTCTTCCAAAATTGTGTTTATTAAGTCAACTGGCAACTCTGTATTGGTTAATTGCTTGTCCCAGTATGCCCTGTAACAGACTAGCATCTTGTTCTGTGTTGGTTCCTGCATTAAGGCCTGAACCTACTAACGTAGGTTTTGCTGTCCTGTGGTGGATGCTTCACTTAAAGAATAAAACTTTATGGTGATTGTGTTCCTTTTTGCTGCTTTCTTTTTCTTTGCTTTGTTTGTATGCAGTACAGGGAAGCATAACTGTAGTTAAAAGCAGGTTCTAAGGCTGGGGCCTTAAAATTTGCATTTTGAGCTGTTTAGATGAATAGCAGAGGTAATCTGGGAATGGGCAGTGATTTTAGGTTTGAATGTTGATGCTTTTCATGCTGCAGTTTGACTCATATTTTCCAGAAGCGTAAACCTTGGGTCATTATTATTGAGAGTGACTAAATCCAATGTATTCTGTAAACAGCAGGCTGAAAATGTTGTAAGTGGCTTGGCAGGTTGGACATTAGGTGGCAGGGATAACAAAACACAATGCAGTGTCTTTTGGCTTTTCTCTTGTTACTTGGTCCACCAGCAACTTAATTAAAAATATTTTTTAAAAAAGACACACAATTAGCAATTTTAAAAATATATTTAAACAGTACAGACAGTGCAGATATAATGTGAGATCACATCATTGGGCTGTTTGCTTCATGATCAGCAAGCTGTGTAGATGTGCAAATGTACTGTAACCTGGATTGTCTCCTTAAAATGGGGAAATCTGATAATCGAGAAGCACTCCCAGCAGTCTGGATTCCTGAGAGCCCAGTGTTTGTCATTCCCTATACACAGGCCTGTTAAATAATTGTGATGAGGACAGGCCATTGAGCCCAACATGCTTGTCCATCCTATTCACCCGAGATTCTCCTAAACAACATAAAGTTCCCTGTTTACCCCTTGTTGGGTGTTCATGTGACATCTCTGCTTGACTTGTATACGGTGCTAGTCTGTCAGAATTACAGATCTATGACTGGGAGAGGAGGTTAGTATGTGAGTGACCATAGCAGGACTATCTGTACATAGCCATGTAGCCTCTCGTTTTTTAAAGTGTCTTTTTATGTGTTCAACCCTGTATGTCATATCTGTTCAGTCAGTAATGCGGATAAGCTATTGTACCACCATTAGCTACATTAGCTGTATCTTAATCAGGCTTTTTGATAGCTGCTACTTTCCTTGGTAGATGTTAACTGTGTATACTTGTGTATTACAAAAAGATAGTTTCTCTCTTTATTAAAGTGATAAGAACCTAATTTGTAGACCTCTATAGATGAATAGGTAATGAAAATGTGTGTGACTTGCTGCTTAAGTATTGTGCACCTCAGTTGTAAAGAGCTGTCCCTCCTTGTTGTCGGCTGATTTTCTGTAACAGCTTTTTTTGTTACTCTGTTTGCTACCACTTAAGCTTTTGTCATTGGAGGCTATGAACAATTGCCTGGGTGTGTGCAAAGTTAGACATTTGTGTTTTGAATGTCACATCTGGTACTGTGAGAAATAGCAATGGCTGCTTATGAGTGTGACTGTGCAGTGTCCATTCCTTGAGTTCTGTCTAGAAGACTAGGCTATCCCAGTTTGTGGTATGGGGGTTATGCTTATGAATAACTCTGACTGCAGGTTTTCATTGTTTTCTTAATTAGTGAGTAGTTTTTGCTGCTAATTGACTACTTTTCTCTATTTTAATTTAGTTTATAAGATTCAATCCCCTGAGTTTTTTTTTCCCCTCCCCCTTTAAATGGCATCTGAACAGAAATGAGATGTGAAGTGAGTCAACAGATGACCAAGGTGGGGCCTCAAACTCCAACTAATTTCTTAATTAGAAGTTGATTTTTGTTAATTAAACCCATTATTTAATTTCATGGCTTATTGGAGGTCTCATTCTGCCACGGCAGACGTTTACAAAACAGTTGATTTTCTTTTTTCTAAGAGCACTGTCATAATGTTTTGTGGACCTGGGCAGATCAACCTTCACCCTTCTTTATTTTCAGGTATTGTATGATGGACACAGGTTGCTAGTCATGTGTTGGTTCATTTTCTGTGTCATTGTTTGGCTGTTAAGTGAGGGCAAAAAATAAATAATTAAGGCATTTGAGTCTAAAATAGCAGGTGAATTAGAATGAAGGCAAAGGAGTTAATTAGAATCAAAAGTTGCTCACTAATTAATAAAAAGGTTAAAATAAAAACCTGCAGCCACAGTAGCCCTCCAGGAATAGATTTGGAAAACCCTGATCTAGGGTTATCATCTTTAGTTAAGTTTATAAATTGGAATTGTTTCTGTCAAGATCAAAAGTAGCAGGTAATTGTTGCTTCAATGCTGTTATGCCCCAAGTCTTGGTAAAATTTTGATAAGGATCTGTGACTCGGGAGCTTCATTGAGCAGCCCATTAGGTTGCATGTTTGTTATGGGAAGGATTTGGCTATGGCATGCCTACTACAAGACACATTCACTTGATTATTGTCATTACTTCCACAACTCTAATCATAACCTTTAGTCTAAAGATATTTTAGGAGTACAGGAGTGTCTTCCTCTATTGAATTTTTCATCTGTATTGATTCCAAGTTAGGACTCTACAAAACTCGACTTTTGTGTTTTGGCTCATTGTCCTGCTACACAACCCAACATTTTAGGTTCTGGTCACAGACTAATGACCAGGTATTCCCCTTGAGAAGTCTTCCAGGTCCTGAGGCATCATTGCATCCTTACACCATCACAGTAGCACCCCCATATTTTGTTGTTGATCTGATTTTCTTGGTGTTTAACTCCTGATGTAGTTGGACCAGTGTTGTCCACAGAATTCTTCTTTTGACTCATCTGTCCATAGAGTATTTTACCAGAAGGATTGAGGATCATCCAGGTGTTTTAAGTTGTTTCTTTATGATAAGGAGGTTTTCACTTTGCAATTCTCCCTTGAATCCCCCATTTCCCCAGTCTCTTTATTTCTGTGGAGCCATGAAAATTGACTTTGAGCTGGGTCTGGAGAGGTCTGCATTTGTTTGGATGTTGTTTTGGGTCATCTGTGACTTTTTGATTGAGCAGTTGTTGTGCCCTTGGGGTCATTTTAGGAGGTCCAGCATTTTCTGGGAAGATTTATATACTGTTTAAAAGTGTCTATTTCAGATAATGGCTCTCGCTGTAGTGCAGTGGAGTAGCAGAGTACTAGAAGTGGCTTTGCAGCCATTTATTATTGAAACTTGTCGACAGTGTTTTTCCTATCTTTGATCCTTGTGGTGGCAGCTGCACTTGCATGGTCAATATATGGTGACATTTAGAGTCACTGGAGCTGGCTGCATCCAGTGAGCTGAGTCTAGTTATCAATTAACTTTGTTTAGCTGTTTGAATGAGTGAGTAAGCAGGCAGTTACCTTTTCAGGTGGGAAATGTAGGTGCTGGTTAACTTGATTACCTAAATAATGTGTTAATGATTTAGAAATGGTGGTGCATGTTTACTCTGGTTCCCTTTGTTTAGTGCATTTTGTCCCAAAATCTAAAGTGATACATTGTGACAAACAAAAAAATAGATAATATCAGGAAACGGGCAAAAAAAAAAAACAGCATAGTAAGTTGGATTAACTGAATGAGAGGTCCTCTCAGGAAAGTTTCATTCATTTTATTTGCTCTGGTAGACCTTCAGCCATCAGCAGGGAACAGGTCTGCTGGTAGAGACCATTTGCTGGAGAGAGTGCAGTGCGGAAATGCAGAAAAGTGAGTAGGACAGAGCCTTTGCTTCCAAGTTATGAACATATTTTGTAGATTAGTTTTTGGAAATCAAATTCTGTTATAAATATTTTAAATTGACCTGACTGCTGTGTGTGTGTGAGTGGGCTCTGTGATGAGCTTGGGCCGTCTCTATTGCTGTTCTTGCCTTGTGCCCAATGCTGCCACAGTAAGTAATGAACCCTTGTAATCCTGAATTGGATTAAGCTGGTTTGAGAATTCTGTGTTTCTATTAGGTGAAAAAAAAAAAATACAGTCCCCAGCATGAAAGTGCATATTAAAATGATGGCTGCTTCTTTGTTGGTAATAGATAAACTGACACAGCTTTTCAAAAGCTACCTAGTATATGCATATTGTTGTTTGCCTGATCAGTGTGTCTCTGGACTACCTTCTTAATATCAGCCGTGTTGACAGGAAGCAAGGAGACAATTTATTTTCAGATGGACATAGCCTTTGATGTAATTGATGTCCCTGAGTTGCAGTGTCCTTGTTTAAGACACCTTGTTATTACATCCTCTGTGTAAATACTTTTGTTTCATTATATGAAGTTAATCTTGACAGGCCTTTTAAATCTTTAAGGAGCTATACCACTTTTTTCCCCTTTAGAGGGTGTTTCTTCCATCCACATTGGAACAAATCTTACGTGTTATGTTTTGAATGCTTGTGTGGCCAGGTTTTCAGATCAGAGTCTACTGATGTTGCGTGTAGCAAGAGGTACTTGATAAGTAAAGAGGAGTGCTTCAGAATTAAAGCCAAGGTTAAAAACTTTTTTTAATTCACAAATAGCAAGCAGTTCTGTGGTGGAGACAAAAGGCTATGAAGCAAATGTGTTTTTAGAGGGTTGTGAAAGAATTAAGAGACTCCAATTTGTGATTGGTTTAATTTTTCCTCTACCAGTTGTATTTCTGTAATAACTTAAGTGCCTGATCCACTATGTCCATAAGACTTTCCATTTTTGTAAATGTTTTTGTGTTGTGTATAAATTGTCCATTGGTCACATGGCTGCTGCAGCATGGTCATGTTTGGGTACATATGCCTTAAGATAAATTCCGCTTTGCTGCAGCCAATTCTCCTTTTTAAAACTTAAAATAATTTGAAGTGTTTCATCATAAAATACTACAGTGGGATGCAAAAGTTTGGGCAACCTTGTTAATAGTCATTATTTTCCTATATAAATCGTTGGTTGTTACGATAAAAATGTCAGTTAAATATATCATATAGGAGACACACACAGTGATATTTGAGAAGTGAAATGAAGTTTATTGGATTTACAGAAAGTGTGCAATAATTGTTCAAACAAAATCAGGCAGGTGCATAAATTTGGGCACCGTTGTCATTGTATTGATTCCAAAACTTTTAGAACTAATTATTGGAAATCCAATTGGCTCGGTAAGCTCAGTGACCCCTGACCTACATACACAGGTGAATCCGAGTATTTAAGGGGGTCCATTGTAAGTTTCCCTCCTCCTTTAATTTTCTCTGAAGAGTAGCAACATGGGTGTCACAAAACAACTCTCAAATGACCTGAAGGCAAAGATTGTTCACCATCATGGTTTAGGGAAGGATACAGAAAGCTGTCCCAGAGATTGAAGCTGTCTGTTTCCACAGTTAGGAACATATTGAGGAAATGGAAGACCACAGGCTCAGTTCAAGTTAAGGCTCGAAGTGGCAGACCAAGAAAGATTTCGGATAGACAGAAGCGACGAATGGTGAGAACAGTCAGAGTCAACCCACAGACCAGCACCAAAGACCTACAACATCATCTTGCAGCAGATGGAGTCACTGTGCATCGTTCAACCATTCGGCGCACTTTACACAAGGAGATGCTGTATGCGAGAGTGATGAAGAGGAAGCACAAACAGAGCTGCTTGAGGTCTGCTCAAGCACATTTGGACAAGCCAGCTTCATTTTGGAATAAGGTGCTGTGGACTGATGAAACTAAAATTGAGTTATTTGGGCATAACAAGGGCGTTATGCATGGAGGAAAAAGAACACAGCATTCCAAAAAACACCTGCTACCTACAGTCAAATATGGTGGTGGTTCCATCATGCTGTGTGGCCAGTGCAGGGACTGGGAATCTTGTCAAAGTTGAGGGACGCATGGATTCCACTCAGTATCAGCAGATTCTGGAGACCAATGTCCAGGAATCAGTGACAAAGCTGAAGCTGTGCCGGGGCTGGATCTTTCAACAAGACAACGACCCGAAACACTGCTCAAAATCCACTAAGGCATTCATGCAGAGGAACAAGTACAACGTTCTGGAATGGCCATCTCAGTCCCCAGACCTGAATAGAATTGAAAATCTGTGGTGTGAGTTAAAGAGAGCTGTCCATGCTCGGAAGCCATCAAACCTGAATGAACTAGAGATGTTTTGTAAAGAGGAATGGTCCAAAATACCTTCAACCACAATCCAGACTCTCATTGGAACCTACAGGAAGCGTTTAGAGGCTGTAATTTCTGCAAAAGGCGGATCTACTAAATATTGATTTCATTTCTTTTTTGTGGTGCCCAAATTTATGCACCTGCCTGATTTTGTTTGAACAATTATTGCACACTTTCTGTAAATCCAATAAACTTCATTTCACTTCTCTAATATCACTGTGTGTGTCTCCTATATGATATATTTAACTGACATTTTTTATCGTAACAACCAACGATTTATATAGGAAAATAATGACTATTAACAAGGTTGCCCAAACTTTTGCATCCCACTGTATATGTATGTTATGGATGCTATGATCAGTTTTTTTTAAAAACCTGATACCAATCACTGATTTCTTTTTACTAGGACTGGCTGATTTCAATACCAATTCTGCAAATTTTTTTTTTTAATTTACAGTAAGCTCCGACATAACTAGACTCATTGAAGGCTTATGTTCTTTTTTTTTTTTTAAGTGGCATTTTTTTAATTAACAAAGTGAGATTCTGTATGTGTACTGTTCATTGATCATCAAATATTAAAAATCTACTAAAACATACTTTACTAACTAAAAAAAAAAGTACATAGAATATTTATACATAATACAAAAGCCATAAAAGAAAATAAAATGCTAGACTGAATTATTAGCCACAATTCTAATAAAATGTTTGTATTTATAAAGAAGCCACAATGCCAACTTGCTTAACAAATGTACATGTAAAATCATCACATTTGGCTCTTAAGCTAGCGGGCCTATTGTTACTAGGCTCTGAAACAAACTCTTCTTTAACTGTTGTTTTTCTAATTAAAAATGTAAGCTGCTATATACTAAGCACATGTTTACCCACTAGTCACACAAACAGGGGTAAGAGTCCAATAAGGACAAAAAGGAGAGGTCCTAACTCATTAATGGAGATTCTCTTTTCTGTTTTGCCAAATACATGCCTCCCTTTATTTTTAGAGCAAGTTTAGTTGGACTACATATACATCTGCTTTTCCTTTCCACGCACAAGGAGACTCCTCAGATTCTGTTTTCTCAGTATGTTACTCCGCTTTCTTTAAACTACAAGGCAATATTCTTCAATGTTTCACAGCCCGCTGTTTGTGTATTGGAAGCTGTAGCAGCAAAATGATGAGTGTGACTCCTCAAGTGCTGCAATAGAGTAAAGGAGCACTACAGCTAATGGTGGCAAAGCTTAGAAAAGCAGATTCTGGTGGAAAAAGCAAGTGATTTACTAGTCCGTGATCAATTAATTTGGGGTGAAAACTGACCAGTCTAAATCGGAGGTTTGCTAATGTCTGTTGTAGCCAAACAAAGTAAAATAACTTAGTTTATTCAAAATGCAGTTTTATTTGTATTAAATCTGTATTGAAACATTTTTTAATTCCATGACCTCTTGGGCACAACCATCAGCAGTGTGTCTGTCTCCGGAGAGAGTATCAACCTTGTTGAGAGGTTTACTTACCTTGGCAGTGACATTCATATCTCTAGTGACTCTTCCTATGAAGTCGGTAGATGAATTGGGAGAGCATGGGTGGTCACGAGGTCGCTGGAAAAGGTGTGTGTGGCACTCCCGATATCTCGGCAAAGGACGAAGGTCCAAGTCTTTAAAATCCTGGTGCCTTCTGTCTTGCTATATGTTTGCGACACATGAACGCCATCCAGTGACCTGAGACTAAGACTGGACTCCTTTGGTACTGTTTCTCTCTGGAAAATCCTTGGGTACCTGCGGTTTGACTTTTTGTCGAATGAGCGGTTGCTCATGGAGTCCCAAATGAGGCACATTACCTGCATTGTGAGGTAGCATCAGTTACGGCACTACGGCCCTGTGGCGTGGTGATCCAGTTCATAAAATCTTCATTGTTGGGGACCTGAGAGGCTGGACCTGGCCAAGGGGTCACCCACGTAACACCTGGCTGCGGCAGATAGAGGGTCATTTCCGGAGGGTGGGACTGAACCACGTGTCTACCTGGGAGGTTGCCAGCTGGGATCCCGAGTTGTTTCGTCCTGTAGTGGGTGTGGCAATACACTGTACAAGTGCGTGCTCCTCAACTTGACTTGTAAAACTAGTGCTGTGCAGTTAGTGTAAAGCAATTATTGGGGTCACTGAAATGAAAGTCAGAATCAGTAAAAATGTACCAACTCTTACTAAATATAAATTGTAATATGGGTTTAAATTTCCAATTTCACAGATACTGATTCGATTAAATTTATTTCCCATCTAGACATTTGAAATACACATAGCTTCTTTTTTATTTCTGTAGGCGTAGTTTTATGTTTAATGTTACCTGGTGTTTGTAAGCCACAGAAACATTTGTGTAGCCTTTAGACTTGAAGTTTTAACAGGTTAGTCTGCTAAAAAGTAGCGTAATGAAACATGTTGACGGTGATGAAGTGCTTTGTCTCGTGTATGTTGTTGGCTTTCACTCAACATAGTAAATGTACGATTTTAATTACAATGAGTGAGTCAGAGTAGGAGGTCCCAGAAATTGAGGAGCTGGATTTGGAGTCAAATTTTGTGTACTGACTCTACAGCCCTGGGTAAAACAGAACACAGCCATTATTATATTTTCACAAAATGCTATATTTCTGTATAAGCAATGAATTCAAAGATATATGCATACATTATAAAATGAAACAGTAACTCTTAAATAGAGTGCAGCACAATGATGTGTAGTGCTTATTGTTTAATTGTTGGTATTTTTACTTTTTTGCTTGTGATGCATTTGCAAAGCATGAATGTGAAACTGTGTTGGAGGAGGTAGCCAAAAGGAGAACTGCTGACATTTGTAAAGGCTCTTTAAAATCATCACAATAAGCAAAGGAAACTTGAAAATATGGCAGATATTTTCCATTATCTTTTATTAGACGGGAAACCAGTTTTTGCATTCTGCAGTGGATGCTTTACAGCAGTAAGAAATGCTTCTGGGACTCCTTTATACCAGTTGCAGTATGCCAGCATAATATCTCACTACAACTTTAACTGCCTAATCAGACATTTTCTTTCTGTTTAGGTCGTTTGCATGTATATTTGAGAGGGGTTTGTCATAAAATGTATTTGTTCACTCACTGAGCTTCTGTAAAAAGCTAAATTTCCTCCTGCGAACCAATAGTTTCACTTGTCTATCAATGAAAGTGGTCAGGTGCAGAACGATACTTCTTCCTGTCAGTGACGTGTTAAAAATCTTGGGTTTGGAGTACAACCATAGATGAAAGAGCAGAGCAGTGGGGTAGCAAAATTTGTCCCAAAATGAATTGTGAAGGGTTATGTTTAAGAGACAGATGGCTGTCCATATTACTGATGAGGGTGCAAGCCAATCAATCAAAAATATAATTTAGCTGGTCTAAGAAGAGATGAGTATAAACATCTGTAAAATACCACAATGCTGTAAAGTATGTCTGACGAAACTAATGTGGGGCAAAGCAAACAACCATTTATTTACAAGTGAATGTTTGCATTTGTCCTTGAAGTGTTTTTCCTTTAAGTGCATTAAGTTATGTTTCAGTAGTGAGATTCTTTCTGACAACTGTAGTATTTAGTGTAGTCATTTCAGTATTGAGAGTGTATATATTTAAGAATGAACTAAGTCTTAGATTTCTCCTCATGGAGTGATTAAGCGTAAACTCCAATGTAAGCTAAGCATTTGGCTAATGTCGCCAACAGTGAAACCTCACACTGCCATTTTGAATGTTTAGAAGACGCTGATGGGCTGAAAATTATTTATAGCAGCTTATACTAAAAGCAAAGAAGCGCTTATTGCATTCAGTAATGAAATGGAAAATTTTAACTTGTTTGACAGCAAAATGCGTCATGGTTTTCAGTACACCGTAAGACTCTTGATTGATTATTCTTCTAGATCAGTGGTTCTAATAATTAATCCTTCCCGTTTGTACTTGCATGGGACTGAAATCCCTCTATCAGAGATTGACCTCAACTCAGTGAAACAGATCCAGCATTAAAATGGCGAAATCTCCCATTCATGGTGTAGCATGCAGCATATCCAAAGGGATGATAAATTATTAGATCGAAATCACAAGTTACCGCGGTATGACCTTCCATATCAATATAATGTTCATGTATGTTAGTGTATGGGAAAGTACAATAAATCCATGATATTCTCAGATTCTGTTCTGAGAGGCCTATTGCACGGCAGCACCCAGTGAGACAGAGCAATCACAAGTCTGTGATGCCCTTAGGTGTCCTGGCCTGCACACATGCTATAACCTGCTGCTGAGAGGAGTGGGTAAGCCATTGAACCGCATTTGTGTTGGAGACTGGGACTTGACTATCGTTCCCTACAAATAAGGAATTCTTAGTGAGTGCAGGTCAAAAGAATTAACTGGTTATGTCCCTGCCATTCATACACACCAGCCGTCACTACTACCTGTTGGATGGTTTAGTGATGTCCTTGAGTTGTGGCCACTGGCGAAGTGCCGAAGACACAATTGAACTTGTCTAGGGGTAAGTAAAAGTTGTAACAAGGTATCTGTAGTTGAACCTGTGGAAGGATCATTATAATGCCTCGAGGGCTCAAGAACAAAGGGCCATTGCATCCGCCTGACCTGGTTCACCTCCCTATACATAAGTTCCGCCCACACATCCTATGGAAGAGGAGTCTGCCACTATGCATTCCCACTCTGTTTTCCACCACAGGGACCCAGGTTACCAACCTGTCCGCTTTGGAAGCACAGTTCAGCACCTTCATTCTTCAGACCGGTTGTGTTAACAAGTTTCCATGTAATGATAATATTCTGTATGTTCTCAGTGTTTTATGCTGGTTTTCAACAATGGCAGCCAAGCATGGTGCTAATGAAAGTGTTTTGCCAAGTGTATAGTGAATAGGGTCAGCTGGAACCTAACCTCGTTTTTCCCATAGGATCAATGCTTCAATATCCGCAGTTCATTTCCATGGGGTTTTTCAGGGACTTCAAACCCTGTGGATAACGGTAATTGACTGTACTTTATTAAAATCATACTCTAGCAGGAGCTATAAAATGTAATACTTAAAGGTAAATGACAAATCCTACAGCATACACTTGTGTAATGCAGATGTTTCAGCAAATTGCTTTAAGGGTATGCCTTTCCCAACACAGTCACTAATGATGCTACAATAGATTGGCTGCTTATCTGAATTGGACATATTTTTTCACTGGAAATGACTGAATTGGTTATTGATTAATTTTGCGCTTTTTTTTTTAAGCTTTACGGTAATTTAATTGTAGTGCTTATTTATACACAGTAGAAGGGTACTTCAGGATGTACACTCTGTTTTGCTTCCTCAACGTCCTGTAAATTGAGAGCTGCAAGTCAGACTTTAGCAAAGAGAGGATTCTGAAAGGTTTCGTTTTATGTTAAAGAAAATGGAGTAATAAACTGGCAGAAGTGAATCATGAGCATATATATGTATGCACACTACGATGGAAATTACTGGGTTACGTATTGCCAAGTTTATTAGGATTCACTTTGGTCAAGTTAGATAGATAGATACTTTATTAATCCCAAGGGGAAATTCACATACAGTCATGTGAAAAAATTAGGACACCCTTTGAAAGCATGTGGTTTTTTGTAACATTTTTAATAAATGGTTATTTCATCTCCGTTTCAACAATACAGAGAGATTAAAGTAATCCAACTAAACAAAGAAAACTGAAGAAAAGTCTTTTCAAGATCTTCTGTAAATGTCATTCTACAAAAATGCCTATTCTAACTGAGGAAAAAGATAGGACACCCTCACATGTATTCCCTCTTAAATTGGCTCAGATCTCACACAGGTATATCACACCAGGTGCACATAATTAGTAGATCGTTACTCTGCATGTTGAATGAGGCTTGCCCTATTTAAACCTCAGACATTTAGTTTGGTGTGCTCCTGACTGTTGAAGTGAGAGTGAGCACCATGGTGAGAACAAAAGAGCTGTCAGAGGACTTCAGAAAAAAGATTGTAGCAGCCTATGAGTCTGGGAAGGGATTTAAAAAGATCTCAAAAGATTTTGAAATCAGCCATTCCACTGTCCGGAAGATAGTCTACAAGTGGAGGGCTTTCAAAACAACTGCCAACATGCCCAGGACTGGTCGCCCCAGCAAGTTCACCCCAAGAGCAGACCGCAAGATGCTAAAAGAGGTCTCCAAAAACCCTAAAGTGTCATCTCGAGAACTACAGCAGGCTCTGGCTACTGTTGATGTAGAAGTACATGCCTCTACAATCAGAAAGAGACTGTACAAGTTTAACTTGCATGGGAGGTGTGCAAGGAGGAAACCTTTGCTTTCCAAGAGAAACATCGAGGCCAGACTGACATTTGCCAGAGATAAAGTTGACAAAGACCAGGACTTCTGGAATAATGTTCTTTGGACAGATGAGTCCAAAATTGAATTATTTGGACACAACAGCAGAGGACATGTTTGGCGTAAACCAAACACAGCATTCCAAGAAAAGAACCTCATACCAACTGTGAAGCATGGAGGTGGAAGTGTCATGGTTTGGGGCTGCTTTGCTGCAGCAGGACCTGGTCAGCTCACCATCATAGAATCCACGATGAATTCTACTGTGTATCAGAAGGTGCTTGAAGAACATGTGAGACCATCAGTTAGAAAATTAAAGCTGAAGCGGAACTGGACCATGCAACATGACAATGACCCAAAACATACTAGTAAATCAACCAAAGATTGGCTGAAAAGAAGAAATGGAGAGTCCTGGAATGGCCAAGTCAAAGTCCAGATTTGAATCCCATTGAGATGCTGTGGGGTGACTTGAAAAGGGCTGTACGTGCAAGAAACCCCTCAAACATCTCACAGCTGAAAAAGTTCTGCATTGAGGAGTGGGGTAAAATTTCCTCAGACCGATGTCGAAGACTGGTAGATGGCTACAAGAACCGTCTCACTGCAGTTATTTCAGCCAAAGGAGGTAACACTCGCTATTAGGGGCAAGGGTGTCCTATCTTTTTCCTCAGTTAGAATAGGCATTTTTGTAGAATGACATTTACAGAAGATCTTGAAAAGACTTTTCTTCAGTTTTCTTTGTTTAGTTGGATTACTTTAATCTCTCTGTATTGTTGAAACGGAGATGAAATAACCATTTATTAAAAATGTTACAAAAAACCACATGCTTTCAAAGGGTGTCCTAATTTTTTCACATGACTGTAATCCAGCAGCAGTATACTGATACAAAAAACAATAATAAATTAAAGAGTAATAAAAATGCATGTAAAAGCAGACAATAACTTTGAGTAATGTTAGCATTTACTCCCCTGGATGGAATTGATGAGTCGCATAGTGTGGTGGAGGAACGATCTCAGTCTGTCAGTGGAGCAAGACCGGGACAAAAGTCTGTCACTGAAGCTACTCCTCTGCATGGAGATGACACTGTTCAGTGGATGCAGCGGATTCTTCATGATTGACAGGAGTTTGCTTAATGCCTGTCGCTCTGCCACAGATGTTAAACTGTCCAACTTTACTCCTACAATACTGCCTTCTTAACAAGTTTGTCCAGGCATGAGGCGTCTTTCATCTTTATGCTGCCTCCCCAGCACACCACCGCGTAGAAGAGGGCACTCGCCACAACCGTCTGGTAGAACATCTGCAGCATCTTACTGCAGATGTTGAAGGACGCCAACCTTCTAAGAAAGTATAGTCGGCTATACATCGGATCCTAGTTGAGCCGACAGAAATCCTGAAAATGTTTCCAAAGAGATGCATTCTTGTGTAAAAGAAGCTAATCCAGTGAGCAGCAATCTTTTACCTGTAGTAAGCAGACTAATCAAATCTCCTTTGCTACCGAGATATGAAGCTTGTGCTAAGTTTTGAAGAAGCAAAGATTTGAACAGTTGTGCAATTTTACTCGACCCTAGAGTTGCACAAAGCTCAGTTTGGGAGTTGAGTGTAGCATTGCTGCTTTACCGCCTCCTGAGTGCATTTGCCCCCTTTCTGAATGGAAACTGCTTAGAAGCAGTCAGCATATGCCTGGTGGACAATGAATTGTTATTTTCAAGTATCGTTTAGCTAACTGTACATTTTTATACATTATCACCTGATTCTAGGCAATGTTTGTATGTTGTATGCAGCTTTTTGGTTGTGTGCAGTTGACTGCAAACTTGGGTCAAGATTGGAAATTTTCTATGCATTAACATAAGAATCTGGCAGTTCCAGTTTTCTGAAATGATTGAGTCTGACTTTGCTTGTATATGACCACCACCTATCAGATAAAGGAATGGTCTGTGTGTGAATGCTGCTCATGATGTTAGTCAGCTGGGTGGGGTGTTCGGAAGGAATATTTTGGACAAAATAAATTATGCAGATGTATTGGCAAATATGACAATAAATAGATTAAGAATAAACTGGTGTTATGTAAAACATAAGTTGTTTATTTTAGTAAAGCCACATGAAATAGGCCTTTAAAAAGGTAATTTTCAGCAGGCATAGTTGAGAGAGTGGGCTCTAGTGGGTGTTGTGTTTTGATTGGTGAATCATTAATAGTCAGGATGCGCACAGCCACAATTTTACACATTTCCTTTGAGCCGCAAGATTCCCAAGTTTAGCAAAGTGCCTGCTCAAAGTTATGACTGCAAAAAAAAAAAAAAAGCTGACCAGTGTTACTGTTTCTTGAATTCAAGAGAAGCCTTAAGCTTATCATCAGAAGGTTGCATCTGAAGTGTGTGCTGTAAATGCCAAAGATTTATGCTCACTTTATTAACATTTCACTTGCTTAAAAAAAAAAAGTATTTGCTGAAGCCCACCCTCACACCTTTGACAGGTTAAAAAAAATACCTTTCAAAAATGTTTCCGGTTGTGTGTGGGATTACTGAAATAAACCAATAAATAAATATGTAGAGAAATCCATCCATCTTCCTAACCTGCTCATCTAGGGCAGGGTTGTGAAACAGCTGGATCTTTTTCCAGCAATCATAGGGTGCGAAATAGGAATAATTCCTGGAAAGGGCACCAGTCCATTGCAGGGTGAACACTAGGGCCACAACTAATGATTATTTTGGTAGTCAGATTTATTTTTCGATTAGTCACGATTATTTCATGCCTGACTATTTTAATGCTTGCGACCTGTGGCTGCACATCCTGTTCTGGGCTCCAGTGCATATCTTACCTCATCTGCTCACGTCTGTCAACCTGTGGATGTCACACTGATGTCTCTGCATTAACACAATTAAAATTAACAATAATCAAATTAAAATAACCAGTGAAACTTATGAATTTGAAAATAATCAGAGGTTTTTATATTAGTGTGACCATCACAATAAAAAAAGAAATACATTAAACAATACAAACTAAAGTGCACGTGGTCCTTAAACAAAAAAAGTGTATTTAACTTAATCAAAAAATACATTGTTAAAACTGAAGCGTTTTTCATATTTTAGTAATAAATGACAAAATTTAGACATAAACTATATAATGCGTAAAGCCTGAAGTGCAAAGATCAAATAAACACTTTCACAAAAAGTTCAAGGATTATACAACAGCTTCCGTGGTGCAGCGGTAGGAACTGCTGACTTATAATCAAGAGTCCCCCGGTTTGACCATGACTGCCTCGTATATACAGTGGTGTGAAAAACTCTTTGCCCCCTTCCTGATTTCTTATTCTTTTGCATGTTTGTCACACAAAATGTTTCTGATCATCAAGCACATTTAACCATCAGTCAAATATAACACAAGTAAACACAAAAGGCAGTTTTTAAATGATGGTTTTTATTATTTAGGGAGAAAGAAAATCCCAACCTACATGGCCCTGTGTGAAAAAGTAATTGCCCCCTGAACCTAATAACTGGTTGGGCCACCCTTAGCAGCAATAACTGCAATCAAGCGTTTGCGATAACTTGCAGTGAGTCTTTTACGGCGCTCTGGAGGAATTTTGGCCCACTCATCTTTGCAGAATTGTTGTAATTCAGCTTTATTTGAGGGTTTTCTAGCATGAACCGCCTTTTTAAGGTCATGCCATAGCATCTCAATTGGATTCAGGTCAGGACTTTGACTAGGCCACTCCAAAGTCTTCATTTTGTTTTTCTTCAGCCATTCAGAGGTGGATTTGCTGGTGTGTTTTGGGTCATTGTCCTGTTGCAGCACCCAAGATCGCTTCAGCTTGAGTTGACGAACAGATGGCCGGACATTCTCCTTCAGGATTTTTTGGTAGACAGTAGAATTCATGGTTCCATCTATCACAGCAAGCCTTCCAGGTCCTGAAGCAGCAAAACAACCCCAGACCATCACACTACCACCACCATATTTTACTGTTGGTATGATGTTCTTTTTCTGAAATGCTGTGTTCCTTTTCGCCAGATGTAGCGGGACATTTGCCTTCCAAAAAGTTCAACTTTTGTCTCGTCAGTCCACAAGGTATTTTCCCAAAAGTCTTGGCAATCATTGAGATGTTTCTTAGCAAAATTGAGAAGACCCCTAATGTTCTTTTTGATTAACAGTGGTTTGCGTCTTGGAAATCTGCCATGCAGGCCGTTTTTGCCCAGTCTCTTTCTTATGGTGGAGTCGTGAACACTGACCTTAATTGAGGCAAGTGAGGCCTGCAGTTCTTTAGACGTTGTCCTGGGGTCTTTGTGACCTCTCGGATGAGTCGTCTCTGCGCTCTTGGGGTCATTTTGGTCGGCCGGCCACTCCTGGGAAGGTTCACCACTGTTCCATGTTTTGCCATTTGTGGATAATGGCTCTCACTGTGGTTCGCTGGAGTCCCAAAGCTTTAGAAATGGCTTTATAACCTTTACCAGACTGATAGATCTCAATTACTTCTGTTCTCATTTGTTCCTGAATTTCTTTGGATCTTGGCATGATGTCTAGCTTTTGAGGTGCTTTTGGTCTACTTCTCTGTGTCAGGCAGCTCCTATTTAAGGGATTTCTTGATTGAAACAGGTGTGGCAGTAATCAGGAAATTGAACTCAGGTGTGATACACCACAGTTAGGTGATTTTTTAACAAGGGGGCAATTACTTTTTCACACAGAGCCATGTAGGTTTGGATTTTTTTTCTCCCTAAATAATAAAACCATCATTTAAAAAACTGCATTTTGTGTTTACTTGTGTTATATTTGACTAATGGTTAAATGTGTTTGATGATCAGAAAAATTTTGTGTGACAAACATGCAAAAGAATAAGAAATCAGGAAGGGGGCAAATAGTTTTTCACACCACTGTATACCGTTTTGAGTAGTGAATTGCTATTATTGTTAATATTATACAGTAAACACATACATTTGATTTGCGTCTGTAACAGCCACTATAAATGTATAGTACTTGTAAAAGTTACCCTTTTTTTTCCCCATTTTTATTCTCTCAGTCACGATCACGATACATACTACCGCCCCCCAGGGATCTGACGCTGTTACTTTTTATTTGAAACTGGTTATAACTGTAGATGTGAGTGGTGTTTTGAGAAGATCGAACTGGAAATTCTCTGATCTAGATTGATAAAAGCTGACACACAAACGCTGGTGAATCTGCCTTATTCGTATCTCATTGTCATTTGATTTTTTTTAATTCAGTTTTATTTAGTGTTCCTGCTTACGCTGAATTAGTATGCTTCTTATGGCCCGTGATGTCAAAGCCGCACTGACAAAAAAAACAGACAAAAGTATATATGATATTTGGAATGATTTATTTTATGACCTTCTAGTAAATTTTGGAAAAAATTGTGGTACGGATGCAACATTATTCATTCCAAACCTTCTTGAGGTTGTAATCAGTGACCGTGTTCCCCGGATCTTGCCCAGTCTGCACAGGACTCCGGGACATGCAGAGCAAAGAATATTCCTCTGCAAGGTGAGCCATGAATGCTCCTCTTTTCTCAGTGGACCCCGTACATGCCTTGCACAGTACATGTGCTTTCATTGCCGCCAGGTCAAGCTTGTTATAGCACAAGCAACCGGCCATGTGTGTGCTCCTGCTAGTACTGAATAAGCTCACGCCTTCTGGTGTCAGCGTGCAGCACCGGGGGAAAAAAGAAAGAGACAAATATATATGACATTTTGAAGAAATCATTGTATGACCTGAACAGTACCAATCAGAAAACATCATCGCACTAATGAAATATTATTTGAAAACGAACAGATCGGGTGTAGATTTGTTAATTGTAAAAGCTTTTTTTCACTTTTATTATCTCAGTCTCGTTCACGCTTTCCCTCCCCTCCTGATCGGACCCTGACTAATTAACAGTGCCAGCATAAATTCTCAAGAGACGGCAGCATCACAGCTCCAGGATGCTTGCGTATCAGATACTCCTGCATTACGGTGGTGCTGTCATGAAAAGAAAGCTCCGCTTTGCATAATCCGCATTCAACTTTTTTTTTCTTTTTCGGTGAAGTGCTCACTTTAGAAAGTTTCTGTCTCAATTTTTTTCCATCTCCTTCCCTCTCCTCTATCCAACTCGCCATTGCAACCACATTTATTTTCCTCTATATTCTCCTTCTCCTCAGACATTCTTCGTTGGTAGGACTCAGTGCAGTCTTGACAGACAATAACAACCGATACTGCCCCCAGACGTTCATGTAGTGCATTGCAGTTACAAAACCCAATGTGGTTCTTTGAGACTGGAGCTTCTATTGAAGGTTCTCTGTATGACAGGTCGACGATTTTGTGTAGTCATCATTGTCGACGAATCATTGCAGCCCTAGTGAACACACACGGGCTAATTTAGCAACACCAATTCACTTAACCTGCATAAAGAAATAAGGAACAAAAACACAGTTCATGACACATTTAATTATTTATGGTAACATACCATTGTGCTTTTATTTATTTATGGGCCAATTTCATAATATATGTTATGCATCTCTTCTTGTTAAATCACTTTTTATGCTAAGGTTCATTGTGGTAGCAGACATTTATTAACGTATGGATTTATTTAATTATGACCAAATATCCTTTCATAGGATTGTGGTGGTTCATAGGATTATAAAGCAGAAAATCGGCATCAATGTGCATTTTTATAGTACAGACTCAGGCAAACACTCTCTTACAAATGAGGATGGCTGTACACTAATGCCAGTCATGCAAAAATAGTGTTATGTTCCAAAGATGAAAATTGGATGTATACTCCAAGATTAACCAAATCAAATGTGTTTCTGAATGACAGTACTGTCGGACAGAAGCGACATGATCCACCTTGTTTGCTGCTACATTCTAATTTTCGATAGCTCAACTGTCCATCTCTTCCAAGAGCAGTACAAACCTCTCGCTTGGGGGATTCTTCTAGAATTAGTACAGCTGGAGAAGTGGGTCAGTTGCTTTCTGTCTTGTACATTTTTCATGAGATTATTTGGGTAGGAGAATCAGTAGCTCATAACACAGCATGCCTTCTGCTGCCTGTTGGCTTTTTAAACTCCTGACTTTGAGGGGGCTTGAAAAACAGAAGTTGTAATTAAGTGGTAAGGGACAAGGTCATGACAGAGGGCAGGATTTGCAAGCTTATTGTGGAGAATATTTGTGAGACAGCAAGGGGATGATTTGTTCAAAAATAAGCCCTGTAGGCAGTTTAGTGATGTTTCTTTTTCCTGTTCTCTTTCCTTTCTTCTACTTCCCCATAGAATGAATGTGCCAGCTTTGCAAACTAAAGAGAAGTGAATGATTGTAATTTTATGCTTCTTTATCTACACCTTTGCTTTATTAGTTGAAAGTGTCTCCTAGTGCCTCCAAAGTGGGGAAAAATGTATCCTAATCAACTTGCATGTCACCAGTTCCTTGGGCACTGATTCAAATGCTGCTTTAAAAGGACGAGTAAGGGCCAGTAAAATGGCAGTGTTTGTGTATTGCAATACTCCTGATGTGTGTCCTTTTTAAAGCCGACATCTTTCACACATTCACAGTTGTGATGTGTTGTCGTAATTTGTTGTGAAATGAGGGAAGAGCGTTAAGCAAATATGTTGCTGGGTGTCAATTAGGTTTTCTTTCTGAAACAAAAAAATTGGGATTAAAAGGTTGTAAAGCACACGTGTGGTCTCAGGTGATGAGGCAGGCTTGCTTGTTCAGCTCTCACTTTACAGTGAAATCATAAAATCGTTACCTGCCTTCCTTAGCAGGATGCTTTGGTCCTCTTAAGAGTACAGAAATATCTTGCGCCTCCACACTGGTTTATTCGGCTGTAAAATAAAAGCAGTGTGTGACCAGACAAGCATTGGTTGGATTTCTACCAAAATGTTAGAGGCTTTGTTAAGAGGTGTGTTTGGAGAACAGCCAGAGAGGATGTCCAGATTTATATACCAAAATAAAGGAAAATAACCCTTAAAAGCAGCATGAAAACTCAGACTGATGGGGTTTAAATTGGCTTATGTCATGAAGTAGCAACTGTTACTGCATGATGACCTTGCAACTACCGAGGAACACTCTGCCTTTTACTTTCTTTGGCATTTTCCTTTTTCTTGCCGGACTGGAGGGGACATATGTTTGGACAATTATTGGAGTTTCCATGTTAGTTTTTTTTGAGTTGGATGTTGGTTAGAAGGAAAAAAAAAAAAAAACACTGGATCATATACATTGTTGGGTGTGAATGTAGGTGCTGAACAACAGTCTTTGGAGAAAGGCCACATCTCACCCTTTCAGTATACAACCTAGGAGAGAATGTTATAGACGACAGGGTGTTCCTAAAATGGTTAGCAAGCAGATTCTAGTAGTTATCTTGCTTCTGTAAGGAAAAGCAATGTTTTGTCACTAATAAAATTAAAGGAGTGATCTCTGCTTGCTAAATATCTTGGATTCTCGCCTGTAAAGGTTACACAGTCTTCACTGTTCAGCAATACCTAATAACGTGTACAGCTACTTCTGCATTGTGCTACTAATTATGTACCTTTGGGACAGAATTATAGATCTAAATAAGCGAAGCCTAAGCAAAACCACAAATGTGAGTGTGTAAATGGTGTAAAACATACCACAGCTGTCCAGGGTAGGTACCCACCCACCTTATACAGGGGTAAGCTTCACTGCCACGTAAAATAGAATTTTCTGAAATTGTCTATATGGAAGCCCAACACTGCCTTGTTCTACATCATTTTTTACTGTCATCCATCCGTCACAGTTATAATGCGACTTTTCCTTCTCAAGACCTTATAAACTAACAACAAAGACAAATGGAGTATGTTTACTGTCGTTGGCGGTATGTGTTAACCGTAACTTTCCACTTTTCTGCCTTGAGTGGATTTATTTTCTACTTTAGCTAATATTACACATTTAATCTAAAAAGCTGCTGTAAGGAAATTTTCTTGGAACAGTTATGTGAGGTTATTTGAATGATGCATTTATGCTAATCATGCGAAACACCTACTTTTATTAAAATGCTTGCATTGTTCTGGTTGCTCCTGGGATAGGCTCTTCATGTCCTTAAATGTATGTGAAGATACTTGCAAGATAAGCTGCTGAAATAATAAAGCATTTAAATACAGAAAAGCAAAGTATACAGCATACCTCAAAAGGTACTAAAACGGTTTCCTGCTGTGCAAATAACGTGACAGTACAAGTTGTTTTTTTTATAAACGCTATGTCAAGGTGGCAACTAGTAATAGGAAAACCAAGTCAAGGAAGCTGAATCCTTGAGAAAATAAATCTCTGAGACACATAGTCTTTTATTTTTCAAGAATCAAATACTTCCTGGTCTTTTTGTGTTGCCGTTCTGATATTGAACTTGCACGTCAAGTGCTTTGAAAAAACAGCGGCCATGCTTTTGCTGCCTAACTATATGCCCATTTTTGCCTCGGAGTAATATACTTTTTTCTTCCCCCACCTCTGTCAGCAATCAGTGAAACTAAGACTTCAGGTAGACAAATACTAAAACACCTTTAAACGTTAAGTGTTAATATTGTATTATGTTCTGCCGTCTTGATGCCAAAATAGCTTTTGGAGGAGTTGAATGGAGAAAAAGATGTATAATATTTATTGTACTTATTGTAATATGTGCTTGTGTTGCACCTTTATGCTGTAGTGTATAAGCATCTGTTTATGTCGATAAAGCAATTGGAATGTTTTGCTTTAAACCGGTGGTGAGCAGCGTTGGTCCTGATGGGCCTCAGTGTGTTTGCAGGTTTTTATTCCAATCCAGTTGCCTAATGACAAGTCAGTTATTGCTGATTAAGCACTTGTTGCGCAAGTGAAATTTTTCTGCTTCATTTTAGTTGTCTGTCTTGTTAAGACTTGAAATCCTTGATTGCTAATTTTAGTTTTAAGCATCTGCATTCACTGTTTATAATGGCTCTTTATTAGCAATAAGATGCAAATTAGAAAGAAACCAATGGTTCTCCATCTAGCATGTTACCATTTCCACCTGTTTATATTTATTGTGCATGATTTAGTTTAATAAAATTGAAGCAATATGAATTACTCATGTATATTAAGCTTCAAATAATTTTGATGATATCCTTTGAAAGAAAAAAAAATGATAGAAGAATGACTTGACATTGCAGAGTTGAAACATTAATAAGCCATGAAATTAAATAAGATTTGTTATTGGTAAGGATTGTTTTCTGATTGAGTACCTGGGTTGGAACAAAAACCCACAGCCACAGCATCCCTCTCGGATCAATGTAGCTCACCCTTGTTTTAGATCATAGAACCAGACTGGGTTAACCTCTGCTTTTTTGCAGTTATTGTTTAACCATTCACTATTTGTATTCGTAAGCAAGCAGACACTTGGGATTTAGATTGTAAGGAAAGGATCTGAACAGAAAATATGTATATTGGGCCCGAGTACATTAAAGCGTTAATTGTTGTGATTTAATATGGCCTGTTTAATGCATTAAACAATATTGTCGCAACCAGGGCTTGGCCATCAGACAAATGCCTCAGGCAGTGCTTTGGCCAGGATGTATTTTTATGCATGTGTGTTTTATTAGGGTTAGAGTTATTTTTTATTTTATTTTTTAAAACCTTATGAAACAATAATACTGTAATGATCAGGCTGGAGACGCAGAGTGCCATGTGGTTGGTCTGTTACTGAGCATTGTGCTTTCAGAAGACGCAGTGTATTGTACAAATGAAACATCTAAGCGAGAGGAGGAAGTCACTGATAAAAGGGTGAAAGGACTGCAAGAGATGGATTTGTGTGGAAGTGCTGGAACAGAAGTGCTTTTGGCATTGGTGACTGTGAGTCGCACAGGTGTGGATGAGGAGGAGTAGAGAGAAGCAGCTGAAAGAGCGGCTTGCTTCTGGGCCGTAACACTGAAGTGGAAGACCAGTATAGAGGGGTTAGATGAGTCTCAGTGTGATTAAAGTTAAGGTAGCCACAGATCTGCATTGGTGTTGGCTTCTCCTGGTAGTCCCTCAGGCAGGTTCTGACCACAAGAGGGGTGTGTCTGTCTCTCAGGTCAGGACCCAGGGGCACTGTACTGTTATTTCCATGGCATACCAGTTGAAAGACACTTGTGTAGAGTATAATCGCCAAGTTGTTGATGGTGATGAACAATTGAGGATAGTAAAAAATGCATATTCTTTCAATTCAGTCAGTCATTTGCTGGGCATTCAAAGTCAATCATTCAATCATTTTTTACTTTGACCTGTCTGTTTTGTTGTGCTGATTGCATTTTAAATTTGTGATTCAGTGTGTTTTGACTTCACGATTTATGTATGAATTTTATAGTTACATGTTTTAGTTTTAGATGCAATTAATCATCATATACATTTATGTAATCTGTTACTTTTTTAATTCATTCCCAGCCATAGATATGAGATATATATATATATATATATATATATATATATATATATATATATATATATATATACCCTTGAACCCTCATATACACCAGGTAATAGTCCACGAACCTTTTATATATATATATGATAGCTATATATAAAATAGCTATATCTTGTAAGAAAAGCACAAACAATCATAAAGGTTTGGGGTGTTTAGCCCCGTATACTGTAAATTAAAGGTCAGATATTTTCCAAACAAAATCATCAGACAAAAAAGGGTTGGCAGACTGACAACTTATAGGGTCAGACCGGAAATGAAAACCGTGCGATGCTGGGAAAGTCGTGGTGGTGGATGGGTAACTGACGTCCTCAAGCAGGGACCAGAGGGTAGAAAGGAACCCGGAAATGATGCAGCTCCTTAGTCATCCAGGCAAAGTTATGGCAGCGGTGCTTTTTTCTTTCTGAGGAAACAAAGAGAGAGGTTTAGTACCCCGGCATTGTCCCCTGGCACGACTTTTCGGGCTGCATGTCGGGTCCTTAAGCTGCTCCCCATGCGCTTGTGCATGATAATTTATAGATATAGATCAATATATAGATATGACATGGTTCTTGTATTACCAAACCATTATTTTGGAATCGCAATCACAAAAATGTTTAAAGATCTGTTTTATTGTAATGTAATTTTTGTAACCTTTTGGATCGTATTAGACATTGTCATTATCTTTACATTAGCTGTAAGAATCAATATAGCCAAAATGAACATCTTCCCAAATATTTTTTCTTTTTCAGAATATTCCTTTATATCTTAAAAATGTCTTTAAAAAATGAGACATCATGTTTATTTGAATTTTTAAAATACTGCAGATTGAAAAGGAAATCTGTATTAAAATTTAGGTGAGCGAGGCATGCACTAACTTAAAATTCTAAGATGAAAGCAGAAAGAATTGAAATTGTGCTAGCTTGGTTAGCTCAATAAATGAGATCTGTTCTGGCTGTTGTATATGATGTGTTCTGTTCACCTCTACAAAATTTAGATTTTTTCAACATATGCTGCAGAATATGCTAACAATGTAGAGGACACTTGACAGTCAGAGATGATGTTCTTCTCAATTACACACATGCAGCATGAGACGTTTTACTAGAGCTAAAATAAAATAATTACTTGACATTATTGTTAAAGTCGATTCAAAAAATTTGTGGACAGATATTCAACTGTTCAATATTGAAATGCATTTTCAAACTAGTCTCCAACTAAGAGTTTGCTGCAGGACTTATCTTTCTAAGCCGACTCCTGCCCTCTGAGGTGTGCCAAGACAAAGGCTGTCTAAGTAACTGACTATGGAAGGAAGTCTGTCCAGATGTGAATGAGAGAAGGAGATGTGCAGCTGGGCAGTGAGTGTTGTCATACTATAAAGTTGGCCCTGTGGCTTTCTGTATATAGTTAACATCGGTATACAGTCATTTTGATTTATAGTTCTATCTAGAGACTAATTAACCAAAAAAGAAGATTGTGAATTCAGAACTGAATAACAAATGAATAAATAAATTATTAAAATCTGATCTGAAAATGTTACGGTTTCTCTTTTATAATTGATTAAATAAGGAAGTAAGACACCAAGCTAGTGTTCTGGAATGTTTGGTGATGTGGAATGCGGCTTGAACACTTCAGTAAACCTCAAGAAGAATAAGAAAGCAACACTTGATCTTTTTTCTCTATTATAAAAAAAAGAAATCTTGTCACGAGACGTGATCTGGAAGAGAGACACTTGAGAGAGGCAGAGACACTTTCACTTCCCACGACACGGTCAAATTACGGTCAAGTCACGTCATACTGACATCCGTTAAAAGCATGTTTCTGTGAGACGGTAACCTAGGCAAGGAAAGTAATAATCAGCCTGGCACAAGTGGAATTGCAGGTCCAAACGAGCTCAGAAATAATAGACAAAGGCAGGTCCAAACCTACACATGCAGAGCAGGTTACACATTATGACAGCAGTGGAATTCGAAAGGCTCAAAACAAACCTTGGTGCGATACGTACAGAGCAAGTTAAAAAATATGACAGTACTACAATTCGAAGGTGTCCAACAACCGAGAGTACAGATCACATCACACAAACGTAAATTATTACTAGGTGAAATAACGTAACAGCATAAAGAGATCAAATATATGGACATAGGTGATCTGTTGGAATTATGTAGATATTGTAAGGCTGTACAGTTTACGTCGGAGACTTGTAGATCATCTAATTCGTGTTGCCATCAGGGAAAAATACCATACGCTATGAGAATCTGTGTTTCCACAACAATTACAGCTACAACAAGTTTAATTTTGAAAAAAACACACTTTGGTCAGGTGTATATTTATGATCACGGAGAAGTGATGGAATATAGAATCGAAAGAGTTCCAACGTAATAGAAATTATACAGCCAGTAATGGATACAAATCAATACATCCAAAAGTATTGCACTTTACACGAAAGTTATCAGCAAAACACCAAGAAATTATCTTGAATGTGTATATGAATCCAAAAGATCACAGTCGCATTTATAATAAACCCACATGTGAGGAATTGTCAGCGATAATACTTTAGAAAATGGAGATATGAAAGGCAGAGTAGATATTTGTGTATATCCTAAGGCAAAGCATGATTAGTCATGCATGTCAAATACATCGCCACATGCCGGCCCTGTACTCTTTCCTTTGCTTTTCCCATATGGCGAAACAGGATGGTCATACAATATAAAACAAATGCATTCAGAAAAACGAGTAACACCCACACAATATTTTTGGTAAAAGTCGCACCTAATCGTTGTCTCTTTATTAAATCGAATCACGCTAAACTTACAATGGAACATATGTAAGGTCTCATTGATCACGTTCACAATTCAAATATCAATAGGTCAGACATATTCAAAATAGGTAATGCAGTAATATTTACCATCATCATATCAAGGTAGTCCAAGAGCATTGCAACAGTTATATCATGATACATCCAGAACTATCGGTCGCCCAGATTTCTTTATTACAATAACGTGCAATCCACAATTTCATAAATGTCTGAATTCAACAACCGTAAGTTCAAAATGGGAGATTCAGGGCTCTTGATTGGTCACTGGTTTGTGTCTGAGCACTTGGACACACACATCCACACTCGCTCACCCTGGACAAACCTAGAGCCACCAGAAATAGCCTTCTGATCTATGCGGTGATGTTAGGCACAGTCATGAAAGAGAAAATTCAGTAAGAGACACATCCTTGGTAAAAGATGTATTTTCTGTGCAAAACTTAATTTATAACACATAATTTATAACAAAAAATCTGAAGTACTCCTTTGGCAGTTGGTTCAGTATCCAATGAGAGAACGTCTTTCATGCTTCGGCCACTAGTGACAGAGTCGTGTCATGACTCGTCATTGACGAGAGGAACACACTCTGCTGTTTTAAATGCTGCCATTTGAAAGCAGTTTTAAACCACATCTGAATTATTTAAACCCTAAAAGTGATTGTAGTGCCTCAATCTTTGTGTGTTTGAAATGCCAGTGTAGTTTGTCCTTTAACAATGTTTTAAACTCAAAGAAAGATGACTCATTTGCATAGCGCTGCCATTGTTTTAATAAGTTAAATATCGTCTTAGAAATGTTTCATTGTTGCCAATACAGTATATTAGTTATCTTGGTCAACACACTCTTTCATGGTAAGCTATAGGTAGACCTCCTGGTGTAATTTGAGTCATCAGTTTAAAACTAAGCTGATTTATCACTGTAATATACACCCAAAACAGTAAATATATCAAAATATTGTAATTATTGAAATATTGTTTGCAGCCCACATTACCAGCTGACCTTAATTTGAAACTTAGTTTTCTAAACATGGTAAATTCTTGTCATTGAGATCCTTAGAGGTTTCTATATTGCTGTAGCTGCTTCCCATTTTCGGCTTCCCTAGTCTTTCTTTATCTACACTCCATCCCTCTCTTTTAAAAAGTTCTTTCTTAATCCAATGTCATATTACACGACTTCTAGTTCTAGTTGTCAGAGATGTCAATCTTGACTGCTGTAGTTGACCTTGTTGTCTAAGTACAGCAACTTACACGAGCAGAAATTGCTGTGGGCGTCAAGTCAGATGACATCTTCATGACGTTTCAGTTCTGTTTTGCCTTTCCAGAGTATCGTGAGCTCGCCCGGTTTTCTGACAGCCATTATTGTGCTGCCTGATGAAGCCAGTGCCCATGCAAAGGATTTATAGGTACCACAATCTCTGCCCTTTTTCTTTTTTCCATTATATTGTGGTATGTAAGACAAGATATCAAACAAGCAATTTATCTCTTCTGTTTGTGTGGTCCAAAACAACCATGCTCCTTTTCCTTGTAACTTCATTATATGCTTTGTACATTCAGGTGAGCACTTACTGGTTGTCACCTCACACACACACACAGCCTCACTGTTCAATAATGTTGGGGTGGAATCACTAGAGTTTCTGGGTATGTCACACTACATAACTGGTGGCCTTGGCAGCACACTGCCTCACTAAGGTTATGTAGATGAAGGCTTAACTGAAAATTGCTAGAAAAGTCATGTAATCTGAGAGGGCCTGTAGGCGAGTTGAGGTTAGCCTAAAAAGGACATCTGTTGATCAGATTTGCAGGTGAAGAAAGCAAAACATCTCATGGCCAAGATCCAGTGGTTATTAGTCTGTATAAATGATACAGTAACTTAAACAAAAATTGTCTACCACATCAACATGACTTTATCTAAAATGTACCCTTAGTCGCCAGTGATGATATTAGACACTCGCTTTGCTCAGCGACATTAGACCATGTTGTGACCACTATTACTACAATCCACTTAACGTTCACAGTATTATCATATGGCATAATATCGCATAGTGAAAAGTACACGGTAATAATTTATTCAGCTTTGCTCACTTGTCATCTTAGTGGAATAATTGCAATCCATCCATTATAATGCAGTGGGGAAAATGTTGTACTTTAAAATTAGGTTAAGTATCCATCTGAAGGACTTCAATTTAGGAAACTTGTTTAGTGCTGTCCTTAAGTAAGGATACTTGGTCTCTGAACCCCTTAGCTACTTCAGTAGCTTTGAGTGACAGTGATGCAACAGATTTTCCAATTTCATAAATGTACAGATTGGTTGGAATTGGATATCTATAACACAGTTAATATGTATTTTTATTAAAGGCCACATTTTTATGATCCTGTGCTATGATTAATTCAGGTTAAAAATCAGACTACAATTTACAAATAAATGATACTGATAGTGGGCTCTAAATGTCCGGTGGGAGGTTTTGACAAAAATTTCTTCCATTAGCAAGATGAGGTTAACAGAGTGTCTTGGCGAGTTTGAAAATTGAGTTCACTGAGGCATTTATTATTGCCAAATTCAAACTCGTGCTTCAAGTAATGAAGAAAAATAGACCTGACGTCAAAGAATTAGAAAGGAATCATCCACCAGTTTAGTTTCTTTCACTTGGATGACGGAGCGTAAAAACATTTTGTCAGAAAATGCTTGATGTCCTGCACACTTGTATGTAGCAAGTGAATTGCCCATCTAATCCAACTGTAAAGGTATAACAGGCAAATTAGTAAAGGTTATGTGATGTTTTCATTCTCCTTCATTCTATCATTTTATGTCACAGTACACAAAAAATAAGAAGTCTTCATGGTTCAGTTTTCCTTCCTAATTGCTTTTTCATTGGGAGGTGCAGGCAGCAACAAAGTTAGCAATTTTGCTATATTGAAAACATTTGTGTAGAGCTTCATGTCCAGAAAACTTGAATGGTTCAATAAGTCTTTGGAAGTTACTTTTTATGGCGTAAATGTCAAAATCCCAGTCTTGTCCTTATAACAAATGATTGACAATTGAAAGGTTGTCAGCTTCATATGAATTGATATTTTTTATGTCGTGAAACAATAAAATGTCTAGTACTTTGCTACCTGGCCATTAGTTGAAACCTCTTGTGCAACCCAGGGTTTTCATAAGTGCTTAAACCTGTCCTCCAAAATCTTCCTTTACATGGCACTTTCTAGTATGTCTCCACAGGCTTTCCCTTCCTGCTGCCATGACATTCCCTCATTTGGACCACTGAGATTTCCTTCGGATAGGAAATACTTTCAAAGCATTGACCACCTTTTGATGTTATTTATGAAAGAAAGCAAATATTACAGACTTTTCTTTCCTGAAACTAACACTTTATTGATTTAGGCCCTGTAATGGAGTAGACCTGCTTCCTCTTTCTTTCAAGGAGAACACATCCTCTTCCTGTTTCTTCCGATGTCTGCATGCCCAGTGTAGAAAAATGGCTCATGCAACATTTGTAAACTGTTAAAACGCTAGTGAGGGGGGAAATCATTTTTATTCCAAAATGTCAGTTTTAAATGAAGACGTCGTAATGTGGGCGTAGCCTTGCCACTGCTATTAGATGTGGTATTAAATGTTGTACTTAATTATTTGAGTGAGACCTAAGCATGAATTAGAACTGTATTGAAATTTACTCACCACAAATAATTGATTGTTAATGTTTATGTAACCATAGTTGTGAATTGAAAATCAAGATGGATTACAGTAAAGACGCAGTACTGACTCCCATGAAAAGACAGTGAGGCCTTAATTAGCATTTAGAGCAACTGTCATTAGCCACTACAGACCAATGAGTGTATATGTTGTGATCAACATGGCACACCTAAAGAGAATCTCCAAGACATATGTTGACTTTGAGTAACTGAATGTCCAGCTTGCTTGACATCCTGAAATTGTCAAGCCACTGTTTTGTATTAAAACCCTCTAATCTTGCCTTTGATAGCCCTAATCCTTTTCTCATGTTCACAGGTTTCCACATACATTGCAATGGTAAATGTGCCCTAAACATCAGCCACAGTCTCATTTTTTCTGTTTTTCTTTCTTACTGTCAAGAACTGACAAATTCGCAGGCATCCTACACTGAAAAGACAATTAAGTAGAACAGCAGCCTTAATACTTTGATACTTAGGGTGGTCTGTTGGATCACATCTGTCTGACAGATTTTGTTTTTATTTCATTTTCGCATGCAGAAAACATCCATATAGATATCTGTACATCTTATCAGATTTGGCTCCCTAGCAAAATTTAATTTGAACAGTGAAACAAAAGAAAATGTAGATATGATCCAAAGATTGAAACTGCATGACTGTTTGTTGCAGTGTGAACGTAGCCGTAGATGTGTCATGAAATGGTAACTCTCCTTGTAATATGAAAATGAAATGAAGTACTTTTATAAATATAATAAACAAGAATTGTTGTTACTACATAATAGCACATTTTTTGATACCTGCTTGTGAGCATTATTATTTTTTTTTGTTCCAAGCACATTTATGGAAGTTACTTTGTCAGTTAATTTAATGACACTTGTTTCATGATGTCTCCAGCACATTCTACTCTGCTTATTTGTAGTAGTTGTCATTTGGACTGCAAAGCTTGTGAGTTTTTGGGTTAGCCTCATGAATGCAAAATATTTCCTGCCAAGCAGATGTTTCTTACTGAACTGAATGGTTAGTCTAAATCAGTGAGGAGACTTTGATGGGGCATGTGCTGAAATTGACTAGCAGAACCTTGTCATTTAAAGTAGTAATAACTTTTGGTAATCAGAAAAACAGTAAGGACATTATAGGTAAGATTTCACACAAAAAAATATAAACTGTAGAAGAAGCTGTTCTACACATTAATTAAGAGCTCAGATCTCTTTTGTAGAAACAGTTATGAGAAGTCAAGCAAAATGACACCTTTTATTGGCTAACTAAAAAGATTATAAAAGGTGTCATCTTGCTTGACTTCTCACTACATTCGTAATGGCTAACACAGTACAACACCCAAGTACTGAAGAAACAGTGCACAGCCACCAGGTCCTCGTTACCCTGAATTGAAGAAGTGATATTGAAAAGTGGCTGTATAGAATTTTGACGAAAGTACGTACCAGTTGGGTTCAGAGACTGTAGTGGTTGGCAGGGACAACACTTGTGGGGTTTTTTTTTTTTTTTTCCTTTTTCTTTATTTCTTCTATCAAGGATGCAATTTAAAAACTACATCACCTAAGAATTAATGCTCCTTTGCGTATTCCATACCTCACTTTTTTCAATGCTGTTTGCTGCTTAAGTTGTGGATTATGGGAAATGGGTTAATTTCTCTGTTTCTAAAAGTACATCATAAGTACTGATTGACTTTTAATATTACCCCAAACATTGACATAGTGTGCTTATATTTTTTTGATGATTTGAAAGTAAGATGTTGACATTTCCATGAAGTTACTTGTGTTTTATATATATATATATATATATAACAGCCAAACATTTTCTTCAGTCAACTCAGAGCTTTGCTGCCTTTTCCAAAAATGTGTTTCATATTTGAAGGTTTGTTTTATTTATATATATATATATATATATATATATATATATATATATATATATATATATATATATTGCAGCTTAGTGCTTAAGGTTTTGGATCCTGAGGTTGTCGGTTCAAAGCCCACTACTGACACTGTGTGACCTGGGGAAGTCATTTCATCTACCTGTGCTCCAACTGGAAAGAAATTGTACTGTATCTAAAACTTCTAAGTCACCTTGATAATAAATAAATAATAAAAGTAGCTTCATGTCACTCCATTTGCTTTGGCTCAGTCATTACAGAAGTTTCCATTTCTTCTTTTTGAACCCTTTGTTGATTTAATTGAATATTTTGAACCATTGTCCTTTTTTGTGAGATCCATTTTAGCTGTTTAGCTTCAACTTTTTGACAGAGGATATCTTGGTCTCTTGTAAATTAATGGCTAACTTGATGACAGCAAGCTGACCAGAAACCTGACTCAAATGCTTTTATTATGAGACGATAATTGTCATGTTTCTATAGTTCATTCTTTCATTCAGATATTTGCAGTGTTGCTACAGTCTCTTTGTGAAAGTTGATTAATGTCCCTCAAAAGTAATTGTCTCCAAATAGCTTTCATTGATTCTGACTTGTGGTTCTTAAGACATCTTTCAACATCTGAGATTTATTTGAAAGCTTGGACTTGGTTTGTCACCAATGATCTCTATAGATAAACTTAGTTGTGGTAGGGTTGATTAGACGTTAATTTAAAATTGCTTTGTAATTCCTCCCAAATACATGGATTTAAGCTTTCTGGTAGAAATACTGTAATTTATTGACTGGTCATGAAAGTGAGTTGCAACACCTCATTCACCAGTTTCATATTTTGTGAAAAAAATGTCCCCTTCATGTTACTCTTGGTGTTTTGGTGTTCATTTGACTGGGTTGTTTCTCCCTGTGCAAGAAATAATTTAGAAGATTAGAAACCTGATGACACACTAACATGTTCAACCCTGCAATTTTTAATAATTATAAAATGCAGTGTGTCGCTGTTTATTTTCAAATTTGGTCTTTAACTTTTATCTGTTGACTGGCCAAATTACCTAACTGCATAAAGTTTAAATTATTTACTGTGTCTTGGCCTATGTGTACCTTTAGCACCTTTTCCTCTTTGTGTCTGAACCTGCCTTGACCAGCGCTCCTCCCCTAAAGCCTGCTCCTAACATGCTGTCATTTTGAAACCCCTCTCTCGCCTCCTGTCCACTTTTATACTTCCTGTCTTTGAAGGCAACTCTCAACATGCCTCTTAGCCCTTTACTCCTCCTCCTCCTCCTCCTCCTTGTGTGTTTCAAACCCTCACATTTCCCCTTTCAATCTTGCCACCAAAGCCAGACTTACCAATCCGATTGCTTTGAGGGACCAGACACAAACACAAACCATAGTTTTTTATCATATAGTAATAGTAGGTAGCATTGAAATGAGAAGCGTGTTTAATGTGTTAACACGTTTTAAAACAATAAACTTATATCTGTGAAGAGAGCACTATATATTAAACCAAAGTTTTGATTTAATTGTCTGCTAAGTCTCAGCATTTTCTTGTTTGTTCAATCCCTCAACTCGTATCCTTTGTTGCTTGGCCAGCTACATTCACTTGATACAGTATATTCCAATGTGCATTATAGTTTGAAAAATTGATGTTTCACTCTGCTTTACATTACTGTAGACGCTGTTGTGGTGTATGCATTTTCTAATTTTGCCATAATTGTGTGCCTTTTCTTATCATAGCCTATTGGTAAGTGTTTTTTTGGATACCTTCCCTTCAATTAACTCTTTCAGGGTGGATGTTGAGTTTTGTCAAAAGAAGGGGTTGACGGTGGTAATCAACTGTAAACAGTGACAAAACCCTCTGTAATGTTTTAGTTGGACTCTGTTTGCTAGAAGGAAAGTTAGCTTAATTGTCTGAAATTCCCTGCACTCAAGTGTGTAGTGAAGCAAACAATGGCAAAAATGGCATCAACATCTGGCTAGAGATGGACGCGAATGCATATTATCGCTGAATTAGACTCTGACTTGTTAGACTCTGCTTTTTGATACAAGTGAGCGAAAATGAATTTGAGGTACCAGCATCAGGTGATCATAATGTTGAACAGGTTCGCGTAGCTGATGCGCATAATCCCAACGTTCACCTGGGGGAATGGAGGTTTACACTGACAAGAACTACAATCCAGATTACGATGCACTGCGATCGCCTCCCGAGCCATGCAGAGACAGTCTGGCAGCCAGCCTGCTGTGCATTCCCGACAAACTGGTGGCCACAGCAACAGTGGTTTTATATTGATTTCTCTGTGAAACCATTATTTTGTGTGCTTTTCAGAAAACTGAAGGTCGAATACTATTTCTACTAAAAAAAAGTTAAACATGCAATATTGCTTAACATTCCGTGTAGCCGATTTATCAGACAAGTTCATTGGCTGTTGAAGGCTGGATTTATGTTTGGCACATAGGAAAATGCTTTCTTGCCTATGTAAAGCCTGCATAACTCATCGAGAAGGACTGTGATATTGTGCTCTACTTAAGAAAGGGAGTGGTAGTAAATGACTTTGTGTTTAACTCGGTCCGTCAAAAGATTAAAATTTTTAATCTTGATCAACAGCAAAATATGTGTTTAGCCAAGGTAATTCATCAATAACCAGTAGTCTCTGCGAATGGCACTGCTATACAACTTGTTAGCTGTTCATATTGTGAAGACCCTTTGATATAAATCCTTGATATGTGACACAATTGTCTCGTGTGAAGGTAATGTTAGTAATTGTCAGACTTTGCTGAATGATGTCTCTCAGCAGTCCTGTATCTTCAAGTATTTCTTGAAGTCTGCAGTCTGATGTAATTCATTTTGCAATAAATAATGATAGTTAATGGTTTAGATTTTGTTTCATTCATGGCGATAAGTTGAGTTATACATTCATGGATTTTAGTCTGTCACAGATTTTACTGCTGGTTAGCCAATGGTCCTTAAGTCACATTTTTTACCCATTCTGTTTCGTCGCATACCACCTGGCTGCTCTGTGTGTACTATACAGGTTGAGGACCTGTGCTCGCTCTTATAACTACATTAATATATGCTTTCTTTTACATAACCATTGGCAAACCATTTTCAGATACCTGTATATTTTAAAACTAGGCAATTGAACGACAATCTTTAAAATTGGAATTTTTTTTTTTATATATAATATCGACCTTGCTTGGAACCACAGCTCCTAGTTTGGAAACCATTGTCTTAGAGAGCAAGGGGCATTAAACAACGCATGAACTAAATGCAAATAAGGAAAAATTACGCATTATACCTTTTGAATTGTATTGTATGCATTAATGCTTCATCTTGGACAGCACTTGTTTTAATTTGGAAGCATATAAAAAATTGCTGGTGCAAGTTACCAAAGGAGAAGAGCAGCTCTGTGTAATACTAATACATCACATCATAATCATGTGAGGTGTTCTCTGCCTCTAATTTTCTTTTTTTAAAACAAGGATTGTTGCCTGTATGTCTTTTGGGCTCTACACTGGCATCATGCTCATGTGGGCATGTGTGTCACTGCAAGGTGTGAATTTTTTTTTTTTTTTTTGGTGGGGTCAGCAGCCCTAGACGATAAGGAAATTTGTTTTAAAGCCCTACAACCAATTTTTTTTTTTTAATAAAAAGAAAAGAAATTGTATGGTTTGGTACGAGGTTTCACCAACATGGAAATGTTGGTCAGTGAAATACCAAACATTAATAGTCTCCTTGCTATTGCCATGTACTTTATATGGAACTTCATGTGGACAGTAAAGTATTTATCTTCAGACAAATAAAATAGTCTTTGAAGACCTCAAGTCCTGGTTATTCTTTAAACGGTCACCTCCATAAATTATATAAGTGTGTTTAAAAATTGTGAATGGATTTGTGAAATATTGTACCCTGTTTATCTTGGCAGACAGCTGCTGCTAAAATCCCACCATTTAAGTGAATTTTATTTTTTCTTTTAATGCAGATGTTTCTTCCATGTGTAGTTTAGAATGTAAAGAGTTGTTGCAACTTTAAGTAAGGAATATGGATGTTCTGAGAGGCTTATGATCCTTAAAATGTCATTTGGGCCGTTTGTATTGTGCTGAATGAGCTGGCAGGACTTTGAACAGGGAAGGTGTGTAGGGCCTGTTTGTACCAAATTTATACATATTACTTTTTAAAATTGCTTGTGATTGGTCAAATATGCTGCCAGAGTTGGTCCAATATTCAATATTATGTAACAATTAGAAATTTAGACCTTTTAAACAAATGGTGTGTTTCTTGAGGCAGGTTAGAAACAAAAGCTGTAATTCTGGTTTTGAACCATTTCACACATGTGCAAGAAAGAAAAAAAAGATTACTTTGGGTGATGCCTGAGCTGTCCGTGACATATAGTCAAAAAATGGGTGATCTTGTGTCCAAAATAAAAAGCACCAGCACATTTTTTTCATTATTTCCATTTTAAGTTGCCTTTCATCAACATTTCAAATAAAATAGTGAGAAAAAGGCATAAATGATGTTGCACCTTTGAGGACCACACATATTCTGCACTGCACTATACTAAACTGAGCCAATGTGAAGACCTCAAGCAAAGGCATACTTTCTTCCTCATGGGGTCTTCAGCATCAGACATACTGCTTTCATTTGCAAAAGTTGCAAAATATAAAAGGGAAATATCAGATGCAAGGATTGCACCAGTGCTGCTGTCTTTTTTTTTTTTTCTTTAATTAAGGCGTTCTCCCGTTTTACATTGTAGAAAAAGCCTCATTTAAAGAACTGATCCATGTATTGAACCCCAGGACAATTGTGTGCCTAGTCCCAGAAATTTGAATTAAAGTTAAGGAAGATGAAAAGGCTTACACTGTCAAGTGGAGTTTTATGCGCTCAACAAAGAGATGGCTGTTTTAGTTAGGCTATGAAGGCTGTTCCCTTAATTCATATGTGAAATTAAATACATGCTTAACACATTTTTTTTTAAATAACCCATTGGAAAGAGAGTGTCTTGAAAATATATTGCCTTTTCTTAAGCTGTTTTATTAAATTATTAATAGTACTCCTGTTTTTTGTTTTCTGAGGGGCTGTGCTGTTGTACTTGGGGGGGTGTTCATGTTTAAAAGAAGGAAAGGAAAAATTGTATTTTGAATCATTGTAGTTTATGCAACGTTTGTGCATACCATTAAATTGAAAGGGGCTTATTCTTGATGTTGTGGACTTGTTGGGTTTAACCACACAGTACAACACTAAAGGATGTACAACAATGTATTTTCTTAGCAATCTCCACCCAAAGGTACCTAAAAATGTTCTGTGTCCATGAGACGAGAACTACAGATTGTAGAAAATTCATTCTTAGCATCATAGCTGGCAAGGTCCGTGTAGTTAGAAATCATTGATATTATAGATGTTGTTTTTCTCTTTTGCCAATTCTCAATATTTAAAATTCTGTTAGCTGCCCAACCCTAAAGGGGTGCATATGGTTCCAGAGGCCATAACAATGTCACTTGCCACTTCATTCATACAGTCATGTATCAGACTCGCTCAACACAGTTCAAGGTTCTGTAGTGCTGGAGTCTTCTGTGGCAAAATCCTGAATGGGGGCACCAATGCTCTGGCTTATCTCTTTTATGTACAAACTAGCGACTGGGAGCCCGATCGAATCGGGCTACAAATTCTATGTTTGTGAAATCCATACTTTCTCTGCAAAGAACTATTTGTTTTGTTAAGTCCTTGAAATGATTTTGTTATCATGGTACTAATTTTTGTGCTTAAAATAGACCTTTTTGGCCGATGTAATGAAGAGCTTCCTGTTTAAATGGGGCTGCGAGACGTGAACTCGGCTCTTCGGCGCACCTCATTTGATTTTTTTCTGGCAAACAAATTTTCAAAACAAACTATTATACGACTTTAATCAGAGTCGGAGTGATAATTCTGTTGCCGTGGTCATTTTAGATCTGAGATCGGCTAAAATGTAAACAATGACCGTTGTTAATACCCAGCCGTCATTACTCAGTTTGCCAATAGATGTCAGAAGGACGGATGCTAAAACCGAACTGCCGAAAGATAGATTTCGATGTACCAAGCAAATGGCGATACATTCTAAATTACTTACAGTTCCGGAGCTGTCGAAGGGTTTAAGTCAGTCGACGATGTTAGTCCTGTAAAGTACGCCCCACCAAAGCAATGTTCCAAAAACCAACCGAACTTACTGTTATCTGCTCGAGCCAACACTGACTTTCTATACTCGGCCGTCCAGCGGCATAACTGAAGCATTCGAACATTCTTAGCCATTCATGCAATACTGCGTCCACGTTTGCCACGTTATGTTCCAACTACAGAGGCAGAGTCCCATTGTATGGTTCTAACTTGTATTGAGTCGAGGTATTGACGTGAACACTATACATACGGATAGTATCAAATTATATATAAGGCTGGGGCACTGTTCATGGTTCTTATACTATATGGTAAAGGGCAGAATGCCGGTTTGAATCCTGTAAACGGCAAAAGTGACACTACTCCGTTGGGCACTTGAGCAAGGCCCTTAATCTGCATTTGCTTTGTCCTGGGTATGACATTAACGTGCATCCAGCCCTGCAGGTCCTGCATCTTACTGGGAAAACCTGGGGGTTGGTGGCAGAATTGGCACTCCAGCCACTTAAAAAATTTAATTTTTTATTAAAAAAATTTTTTTAAAAAGAACTCACTTTTCCAGTGTGGTGCTGAGGTGTCACCCATTTCATGGCTGCACTCTGGTCTCAATCCGGCGGTTCAGTGTGTGGTGGGTACAGCAATGTGATGTAATCAGCACATCCTTCCAAATTCTCTCTATATGGGAATTTATGACAGAGACGCATTTATCCATATACACTTTAGGCTGTCAGATTGAACGTTGCTATTTAAATATAATTCAAATTTATTTAAAAAAGGTCTTATTCAAAGTCAAGTGCTGACATTCGATTGTAAAAGTACAGCTGTTTGTTTTACCCACACTCTTTTTGGCATCAAGGTGTTCCAGATGTGCTATGCAAAGCTGCAGTATTTTGCAGATCTGTTTTTGCACTATAGCCATTTTGTAGTTTTGAATGGTTAGATGATCATCTTTATTAGTAAAACATACAGCTAGGCCCCATTAAGACATAGTTTTATTATTATTTTTTTTTTAATCCCACAAACGTGCAGTTCTCTATAAAAAAAAACTTTTCTGGTGTCCTGAAAGTATCTGATTCTGTCCCATTCGCTCTTAAATCTGAGATTCACGACTATTGTTTAATAGTAAGACCTTCACATTAAAGCAGTACACAATAACTCGTTATTCAAATTTTCCTTGTAACACACCACTTTAATGAGCCAAAACTGTGTCCTGTCTCTGTCTTGTGTGGCTATCAGTTTGATACATAATGCTTAAGACAATGAGGTGTAATTTAAAAACTGTTCAAGCCAATTGTATTAAAATGTTGCTGCCTTTGTAGAAGAGAAAAAAGTAACACAGTTGTGTGGACCCTACCGTGATACCATCCCATAAGCCACACAGGAATTGCTTTTCTTGTTGAGTCCACAGGGTGCTGACCAGCTTTTTATTCTGAATGTTCTGACACTAACTTTACCCTGTCGCTGCCATCCAAATTAATAAAACAAGTGCACCTTTGACCTGCTTGCCCCTTGCCTGCTGTTTTATTTTGCTCACTATTGTCATCCTGTCCTGACCTTACTAACTGAACCATATTCCTCGTGAAAAGATGCTTAAACCCTAAGAGCCACAGCACTCGGCTACAAACTTTCTTTCATTTGTTGTGCCTCCGCAAATTATGAAGTATGTGTGACAGTGTTGTGTGGGTCTTGTATCACTCGGATGATACAAGTCCTATTGTGACATGTATTTAAATAACAGTTGCCAGAGTACCACTAAGAATTTGTTTTTTTTTTTTTTTGCTGCTAGTGTTCCTTTTGTGGCCCTAGGTAATAAAGTTAAAATAAGCATGTGCAAACTTACGTGTATAATGCCTAGAATTGTTAACCTAAGTTCAAATGTTTTCAAATATTTACTTATTTTTGATTGTAATATTCAAACCTTATTTTTTAGCTAATTTGACAGCCCTAATAAACATGGTTTAAAAAAAAATTAACACACAAATATTATTTGAAAGATGAGCAGCAAAAGTACTAAGTTAAGGAATGTTGAACAAAAAGCACAAGAAGCCTTTACTAGTACAGTTATTCCCAAGTAGTCCAATAAAATGACACCTAGTTGGTTGTTGATTTGGTCATTATAGGAGCAGATGCCCAAGAGGGGGGGGGTCAGCAGAATCATTTTGTCACATTCGTACCAGAGCTGCAGTGTTCACACATGTCTTTCCAGCCAGACTTCATAGACTTTCAGTGTTTCATACTTTTCCAGTGCTGTGCTTCCTTCTCAGGATATCAAAAATTCATCCTGTGTAGTTTTGGAAACAAATCAGTGTATCATCTGTGTGAAAATGTAATTTATTATAAAAGCAGTATTTTAAAGCTGTCATTGCTACTACTATTCATTGAATTACTAAGCATTCTAATTTATTTGAACAAATTTTTAATAAGCACTCCGATCTCAGTTATTGGTTCAAGTATTTGCCCTCCAGGAAGCTGGTATCATCTGGTAATCAAATGAAGTCTGGCTTCACATTTATTTTCTTCATTATTTGCTGACTCTTACCTTGTCCCTTTTTGTCTGTTTTCTCTTGGCAGGCTGTCCTCTACTGAGGCAGTGAGAGGGTGGTGTGGAGCTGGCCTTAGCCCTGGGAGAGGCCGCAGCGCCCGTCTTTCTGCACTGCATGGCTGCGATGGCGCCCGCTCTTACCGATGCACCAGGCGAAGCTCACCATATCCGCTTCAAAGTGGCTCCGCCATCTTCCACCCTTTCCCCAGGCAGCGTGGAAAACAACAGCAACGCCAGCAACATCCTTATCTCCAGCAACGGCACCACAAAGCACAAAGCCATAGTCTCCACAACCACTGCAGAAGACCTTGGTTTCTGCAGTAGTCCTAAGAAGGAAGAGCAACAGCAGCGCAGTAAGCTGCCTGCTCTGGTGACATCCTTTCTGTGTTCTGATGTGCCACCAGTTGGCTCCACTAAGGACCCCGTGAAGCTGCAAGGTGTCTTTTTCAAGCAGGCATCGCTGAAATCTCGCACACGTTTGAATCCTACAATTTTTAATAACAGTAATATAAAGGCAGAGCTGCTGGCTGCCCGACAGCATCAGACTTTGGAGTTTTCTGGGGACAATCGTAAAACTATGAGTGGGAGTGGCCAGACACCAGTGAATGGCCTTTCTAAGAAAGTTACCAAATCTGCTGTCGACACTGACTCTGGTGGGCCAGGTATTTTTGCCACAGCTAATGGAGGCAAAACCATGCCTGTTGTCAGTTCTGACCAAGAACAGCTAATTCCTGAGGGAATTTTCAAAGATGGTATAACCAGTTGCACTATTATAAAAGGGGAAGCACTCGAAGAGCTGCCTGTGGGGAACTTAAGAAATCTAGTGGCCTCTGAGTCTTTTACTGCTGTAAACCCTCTGTCACCTTGCACTGATGCAGCAGACAGTAGAACTGGGAAAAATGGGGTATTGAATCCAGGGTTTTCTCTTGGTTCAGAAAGTGAAGGATGGAGCACTAGTCGTCAAATAAACCCACTTTCTTCACCATCCCTCAGTCCTTTCAGCACTTTGGACGCTGAAATCCGAGCTAGGACTCTGCAGAACCAAAGCCGTCAAAATGAAATTGAAAGTCGGGTCCGGAGACTCCGTAAACGTTTGCAGGTAGTCCAGGCAAAGCAGGTGGAGAGACATGTGCAGCAGCAACTTGGTGGATTTCTGCAGACTAGCTTTAGCAAGCTGCCCAGCTTGGACTCGCTTCGGCAGCGCAGCCCTGCAGTACTCACGCGCAAAGCAGAGGCTGCCTTACGGAGAGTAGCCACTGAAAATAGCACTTCTGATGGACTCGGCCAGTTTCTTAAAAGTGGCACAGTACCCACAGAATTGGAGAGGTTATTTCTGAGTGGAACTGCTAATCTGATGGCTACAGAGCGTGCCTTTGACTCTGATGTAACGGATAGCAGTTCTGGTGGAGAGACTGACATCGAGGAGGAAGAACTCACCAAAGTGGACATTGAGCAGCGCCATTTCCCACTGTAAGTATGCCTAAAGGAGGCAATTTTCCTATGTACCCATGTTTCTTTTGAGTCTTGCAGTTAAGTGTAAAGGAGAGAACAAGACTTACTTTTTATATGCAATACCAAGAGATTGGTGGCTATTTAGTAGAGGGCTAGAACTCATCCTATGGTTTTAAGAAATGTCAGCTGATCTGCTTATTGTGTTTGCAGCACCCTGAAGTATAGCACAAAAGGTTTGGCTTTAGAATTTATCATTGATACAAACATAATTATATGTGATTGTCGGAAATGGAAGTAGCATTCAACTTGTGATTATGGATCAGCTTCTGATTTCAAGCTTATAGTGGATGTTGATAGCTCAAGCTTCAATATGTCAGCAGCAGTTTCAGGTCTAACAAGTCCTTTTATTTTTTGCATTGACATTTTTTTTGTCTGACAAAGGAAAAGAGGATATTAGATTTGCCTTTTATTATGTTGTGTTACCTATTGGTTTGTTTCCTGAATTGCAAGTTTCTGCAGGTGAAACTTATCCAAAGCAGAGAGCTTATTGTCACCCCTTGTAGAATTCTAGGCACACTGGAGGCAAAGCACATGGCATGCACCAAGCAAATGGTGCCTCAACTGCACTCCCTGTTGGAATACAAAGACTCTGCAACAACAGAGCCAATGTTCATTTTCAGATAAAAGACAATTGGTATCCATTGCCCTCTTATCTATTAAGCTGTGCAAAATTAAAGTATTTGGCCCTGGGTGGATTTTTAAGTTAAAATGGATTACTAACAAAGAAAAAAAAAAGCTTTTCATTTGGTACATTAACACATTTTAGAATCTTTAATTGATACATTTTATTTATATCCCAAATAAAATTTTAACCACTTAAAACAAATTTTAAGCACTTTGGGAGATGTTGTATAAATACAAAGCTACCCACTTTCTACTAACTAAGCTAGAACAAATTTGGCAAAATTGACTTGTAGGCCTGCATAAGATGATCTACATTTACAGGGACATTTTTAATAGGTGTTACTTTTTTTTTTCTGGAAGATTAACAGTAGACAGTTGATTGCCATTGCTTAAAGTTGGAAAATCAAATGTGTCATAATTTGCATGTTTTTATTGTTATTGTCATTGTTCCTTTGTAAAAAAAATTTCTAGATACAATAGCACTCTTGTTTTATAGTTCCAAGCGTCTGGGGTTTCCCTCCCTGCCTGTTTACCGTTTATGTAGTTCACTATTTCTCTACCTTTACCTTTTGCATGTGTAGTCACTCTTTGGGTACTGTGTTTTTTTCCCCAATACACATATATTGGGGTTATTGGTAACCCTAATTTGGCACTGTTTGAGGTTGTGTGTTGGTATTGTCTGTAATAAAGTGGTGTCCCATACAGGGTTGGTTTTTGCATTGTTGCTGTCGCTGACTTGTTGGGCTTGGCATTGAAAAAGGTGGATTCCTGCTGGTGTTGCTCATGTTGTCTTAAAGAGGATGAGGCAGGACTTTACACAGCACAAATAATACCATCACTGTTTCTGTTATGGCTGCTTTCTATGAATGATCAGCGTTGTTTTTTTTAAATTAGCAATGTAATTACAGATCGTAAAAATTATATGACAAAGGCAAATTTACAAGTTTTTTTTTTTTTTCTTATTTGTGGTAGTTTGGTTTACTGAAATATTTCATGGTAGGGTTAGATAGATGGCTAGATAGATGGTGTCAAAATGAAATAGAGAAAGTACCATGCCCATGTCTAAACACTTGTATTGTCAGGCTGCATAGTTTTACAGGAAGTCTGACAAAATGTGGTATTTAATATTTAGTGTTTGTTTATTTTGTGTGGCTCAAAAATTTTTACTTTAGGTTTACATTGTTATTTAATACGAAATTGATTTTGAAATGTTGCAGAGATATGAAAATGACTAAAAGGAGTATTTTGCAGGTTACAGTTTCTGCTATGAGTCGAACGAACTCCATCTGCTTTTATTTGAATACAGTGCCATTATTGATGCTATTAATGGGAATGTTTTGGAAAATGACTGCTTTTAGTTCTGCCTTTCTATCTGGGTATGTGCTCTAATGTAATAGCATTTTATCAACCATTCAGGCCTGCATTCCAGGTGTTTAGACATGGCACACAGACAATCCAAGTTTGTAGGTTTGCACACAGGGGCCATTCAGATTCACACCAATTCTTCAGAATACGTGGTGGGTGTAGATGGAAAGAAGTGGCTTCTGAAACATTTTTTAGTTAGGGGTACTTGTTTCCAAATTGTATATAGTAATTCAGTTTCTGGCCTGTCATGAAAATGTCATGTGGTGTTTACTATTTAAATTACTAGATGCTTTTTGCTTAAGGCAGCCTAATACAACCTATAATTCTGACAGGGTCACATGATCGACAAATAATGAATTCCCACAGATTGCAGTGTAAATTCTATATACTGGCCAATTAATGTTTTTGTGTGAACTGCATTAGTTGATAATACCTTTAGTAAATGAGTACAAGACAGTACAATTAATACTGAAACCATTATTTTTGCAAGGCTAGTAACACCTTAATTATAACCAGTATGGCTGTTCATGTGGAAATTGTAATGAAGGAAAGAAACCTAACTGATTAGATGAGACCATTAGATCCATCAAGCTAGTTTGTTTAGCTAGTAGCCATGTTGTCCCAGTATCTCATTCAGGTACTTTTTACAGATTGTCGGGTTGTAATTGTAAGGTTCTCACTGACTCGGCTAGACCATCTCATTTTCCAGCAAAATGACAAATTACAGCTATATAAGGATTGCTTGCTAACTAGATAATTTGATTTGCTGAATTTTTGTTTTTTGTGAATTACATGGATGTGTGCCACACTAAGCACAAAAAATTAAATGTGCTTATAAGAGGTACATTGATAAAACAGGAGTAGGCTGATGGGCAAATGATTGAATAACATAAATTGGAAAGTCGCCCATCAGCTATAATACATGGAAAGTCTGGATCCTGAACCAAGATACCAATAATGTGGGTGGAAGAAGTGAGGTTTCATTGTTCATTTGAGGTAGAAGCAAGAGCTTTTCTTGAGGGGGGATATTTGAGCAAAGGCTGGTGGTGTAGTACAGCAGTTTAGTTTCAAGATATTGTTTTAGGTAATAAAGAAATACAAATTTTATTTTAAGAGAAAAAAGAAAATGTATATTAAAGAGATACTATTGTTTTTCAGAAAGTAGATCCTGTTCTGTTCCCCTTGTGATTTGTATTTTGTTTAATAGGGCTTTTGCTAGAGCATATAATAGTATGCACCAAATTTTAACTGGCTTGCACCATAAAATTGTCAGTGTTGTGATACTACTTGTATACAGAGGAGAGAGATTGATAAATTAACTTAATATTTCAGAATAGTTTGTATTTGTGGCATTTATAATATAAACTGTACATTGCTTGCAGGTTTCTATTGCTAAGTCCCCTCATTTGTTGATATCCATAAACTGTACTGTATTCTCTTTATTTGTGCTTAGAGTAAATAGTAACTTGTTTATGTCCCAAAAGAACACTACAGATGTTTAACCACTTAAGATTTCATCATATGAGTATGGCTGGTTTGAATATTAACAACACCCTCATTGTATGTGCATATTCCTCTCCTAGTTTTTTTGTACATGGCATGTTTGTAACATAAGTTTTTTGTAAAAATGTTAGATAATGCAACTTGGTACTTTATTGGGATTGCCCTTTGTGACCCAAAATTTGAAAAGTGAATGAAGTCCGTTACATTTGCATCATTTGTTCATCCTTGCTAATGCGTGCATTTCGCTTTTATAACCTCTCTTGCGTAAAATCTTATCTTAGTTGAATATTAAACATCCCTTCCTGTGTCTAAACTATGAAGTTTGCTTAAGTATAGTTTACATTAGTGGAAACTATAATGGGCTTTGATGTGCTTAGAGATAAGGAGCAATCCGGAGTGCGCATGGCTTAAAACACTGAATTGTACCACCCTAAAATGTTTGTCAAGCTTGAAGGCTCAATTTCAGTGGAGCACTTGATGCTAGCAGAGATGGTGCGTCTCACACGTGGCCTGATTCAAGGTCTAATTATAATAATTATTAAAAAGGGTTTCTGAGCAGTGTCACTCTTGTTAGTTTTTTTTATAAAGATATAGATGGAGAGAACTTGTCAGTGAGCATGGTCTCAGAGTGCTTGAAAATTTACAACTACAATGCATTTGCAGCCTTGGTAATTAGTTTATTCTATTCTCTACTCATTTATCATTATTAGTTTTTAAAGCACTTTGAGATACTTCATGCAGGACAATGTGGTATAAGTAAATGCTGTCTGTAATACTGCTGGTTTTAAAATTTATCGTGGTACTGTTGAATACTGCACACAATGACCATTCTTTCTAGTCTGCCCATATACTTCTTATTACAAACAGAATTTTGTAAGCACTATTGGCCCTTGTTGTCGTATAAAGTGCAGTAACTTACTGATTTTTTTACGCTGCACTGTGATTGTGAATGATGGCCAAGTAAAGTTATTGGACACTCGGTACTCTTGAAATTGTGCATGCTTGAGAGTTTCTAGAACTAAAAAGAAGCAAAATGAACTCGCACCAGCTTTTCTGTAAAAGTGGAGACATGTAAACATCTAAATTGGGACCTGAGTGTTTTTTTTTTAAGCCAAAAAAGTGGTGGGAAAGTCATAACTTGAGGGTGTTTATCTGCATTTGGACCCTCTTAAGGGGCAACTTGTTTAATGGATTGCTGATCTTTTTGATTTAGCAGTAAAACTTCAAGATTTTCTACATCATATTTTTCAGTTGGGGTATTATACAAAAAGGTTTACAGTCCAGTAAAAACTGAGCTAACTTTGTAATTGGTCCTTGTTTCACATGGGATATATGAAACAAAAGGAACACATTCAGTCATTATGTGCACTCTCGTTTAATCAATTTAATCATATTTTTTTTTAATGGTGCTACTGCTTTTGTATTTTTTCCAAAGTGGAGATACCAGAAAAAAATAAAACTATAAACTTTTTTTTTTTTTTTCTTTTCAGTCCTATGGTTCAGTAAATCCACCCTTTTCATTTGAAGTAATCAATGTACAAGTAACACCTCTTTTGATTGTAATGAGGAAAAATGCTTGAAAATAGGCCAAATGGCACCTCCACCATTAGAGATATTATTTTTAGGAGAAAACAGAGGTGACGTACGTTTGTTGATTATGCTCACGGATGTTGTGGTAAGTCTGTGAAAACAGTTTGTTATATGCTTTTTCAAACTTACAGGCAGCAAAATCTCATTTCCCTCTCATAGGACTGAGTTGACTGTCCTGCTTTTCTCAAAACTCACTGACTGTGTGTATATTTTTATTATTAAAGGAATATTCCATCCAAAGCTATATATTATATGTTACCCCATATTGTTTGTAGTGATTGTGTAATTGAATTGAATTGTAGTCTTGTGTTTTCATGCAAAATGAGAGAAGTAGATCCCATTGATGATTGGTGCTATAGGCCTACAATGGCTAATGATGTGAAAACATCCATAGAAAATAGTAAATAAAGAAAATTCTTATATCGCAGATTTCAAATGTCCCAATATCCAGTTGTGTGCCCGCAACATGCTAAACATTTGCATTTTTCCTAAAATATTGTTTGTTGCTTCCAGAAAAATTAGCGTACAGTGTAAACAGGAAGGGCTCTCTCATAATACTGTGCTCAAAATTGAAGAACTCACTTTTGACCGATGAACAAGGTTCAGAGGAAGATCTTCGATTAAAATGACAGTACCATCTTCAATTCAAGCACCTCATCGTTCTGTGTTAAACATTTTATCTGTGATCCAAATCTTAAATAAGTGGTTGAGCTGACAATCTGTTTTTCTCTGAAATTCTTCACTGTAGGTGAGTGGAAGATTGCAGCACCCATATGACACGGTTTTTCTAGCTTTCACATAATCGTGCACTTCTGTTCTTACCTGGCCGATTGACAGTCCTTATGTATGGATTTCTTATGATATTGCAGTTAAATATCTTGCATTGAAATAATTTTAAGTGTCTATTCTTTACACTTGGATTATTTTCCATTTCAAGCTGTGCTGTGCAAGGCTGTTTGCCAGGCGTACGAGTCAAATGGCTGGATTAGCTCTCAGTGAGGCCCTACGAAAGGTTATAGTTTTCCCACCAGTGTTGTATGAACTTTTAGATGTAGGAATGCAAATGTATTACTTTTTCTTTTTGGGAAACATCACTTTACTGAAAATTAAAGGGATGATGTTGCTATGCTGTTTTGTGCAAAAACACCTAGTCATGGTACACCATTTTTCCCTGCAGTACCTTACAAAGCATTACCTGTTTTTGCTGAGATTATTTATGATGATCCTTCTTTGTCACACATAGAAGCTGATTCAGCCATGCCTCCTAGAAGGAGGCAGAATGTTTATTGAATTTTTTTAGCGGACTGCAGAGACAAATCCTGATTGACATGTTTTTACTGCAGTAATTACCCAAATTCTTCTTTCTTCAT